>NW_025776181.1:0-207500 GCF_021130785.1 Homalodisca vitripennis
ACGAAAAGGAATGATGTTGTACTTTTCAAATATATTAAGGTATTAAAAAATGATACCTTTGACAACATTATATAATTACGTAAATCTTATACTCTTAGGAAATGTTGTTTTAAATATACAATTTTTTTTGGGTATGGTACTGGTGCAAAGCTCAACACTACGAAAGAAGGGCAAATTTAAAAAAAATTGCTTATTGTGGTGTTTAATATATTTACTTTGTAGCAAAACTAATTGAAATTAAGGTCAACGGATTTTAAAACGACATTTTGTATAGAGTACAATTTACATTTTGAATACCTAAAAAATGTTTATTCCATAACAAATTTCTTCTTAAACAATATAACAAATTGTTACTTTAATTTATTTTAACGTAGTCGATTGATATAAATACAGACATTATCTTTGTTTGTTTCTATTTTTAGAATGTAAATTTAATAAAAGTAAACATTCTGTAAATTTCAACAAACCAGAGTTTGTAATGCTTAAATAGCTTATAAAGGGCGTTCAGATGTTTCTCGGTTAATTCATGTCTTCTTCTACTACTACTATGGCTCTGGCTTACTGATCTATTCATCTCTTGGGTTCTAGACCAGCTCTACTCCTTGGCTTTCTCTTCTACTTCCTCTCTCTTGGGTGTCTTTGGCTTGCTGTTGCTTATCCTCGACTTTGGGTAGCTATTCTTCTCTCTCACTCTCGGTACTCTTTTCTTCTGTTCTTCTCCGTAGTGGTCTTCTCCTCCAACCAATTGGGTCAACAGTTTTATTTCAGGATTCCAGCTACCTTGAGCAATTAATTAGTCCTCGCAAGCACTGATCTGCAATTCTCCACCGATTAGGGAACATTTTATTTGGTGCGTCGTGCCCTATGACACATAACGTTTTTACGGTATTGAGTGTTTATATACTTTGAGAATATTTTGGGCTTAAAAGGAATATTCAATACATAATTATTTCAAAAGACATGTATGTGTTGATGTAAAATATGATAAGTATATTCTAAAGATAACATTACCGTAATTTATTTTAATACCGGAGTAATTTTCTCCAGTTCATTCAAGATGTCCCGTTACTATCGGGGAGTAGAGAGAGAGAAAGAGAGAGAGAGAGAGAGAAGAGGAGAGAGGATAGCAGATGAGAGAGAGAGAGAGAGAGAGAGAGAGAGAGAGAGAGAGAGAGAAGAGAGAGAGAGAGAGAGAGAGAGAGAGGAGAGAGAGAAGGAGGGAAGAGAGAGAAGAGAGAGAGAGAGAGAGGGAAGAGAGAGAGTAGGTCCTAAAAGCGGTGTATTTATTTAGCAAAGGTGAGGGAAAATGATTACAATTATAACAATTGCTCTAATTTAAGTGTGGGTTAAAATCTTCGATTTGTGTTGTTACATATCATTACAAAATAAAAGTAACCCCGATATTTTTTTATTTAAAACAAACTTTGGAAATCTCTTTTCTTAAATGACAAGAGAAAAAAATTAAATTAAAATCTCAAGAATCTCTATATAAAACATTATGATCATCGTTCAAGCACTCCTTAGACTCTAATAATATGTCCCTGTTTTATAAGATGGCAGTTTCAAGGGTTTTCTTTAAACTAATTTACAATAATGTTTCAACTTTTTAGTTTCGGTAGTCCATTTGTAAGAAATTTAAATGCCTTTTAATTCAACTGCTGTTTGGACCCATTGTCGGTTCCCTAGGGCTGATTGCACAGGATTAATGCAATATTATGATTTATTGAGTCAAAGAGAATGAATTTAATTGATCTGACTAAAGGAAAAAAAAAAATAAACTAATTACTTTAAATAATAATATAATATTTCAAAAATATAAATACGTGATTGAAATTTTTTTTTTTTTTTTTTAAAATACTGTTATTTTCTGTAAAACTGCTTTTTGCACGAATTGTCAATATGAAACCTAATATTTATAATGTTCTTTATTTAAAAAAAATTTTTTGTTTTAAAATTATTTTTACTGCTTTACCGAATTGTGGGCCCATACCCGTTTTTGATTTATGTTTAAGGGGGGACATGTAAGAAATAATAATTATGCACAATTAAACATATTTTAACTGTTTCAAAAAATCGGTTAATTAATTAAAGAACTGATTGTCTAATAGATTTGAATAGACAGAGGTTTTTAATTTTATATTTTTCTCATTATGGAGGAGGGTTTTAAGCGTGTTTGGGTTTTCATTTCATTTTAGGATAATATGTTTAGTTGTAACTGAACTGATAATCAGTATTATTAATATATAATATTTACTTATTATCAGTGTGTGTTACAATGTATAGTTCAATGGTGGATTGTATCCAACAAAATAAATGTATAACAAAAAATAAAAAAATAATATACATAAATTGCCGGTAAAACAGAGAATCCACGGATAAGTGAGTATTTTCTGGAGGATATTTTATATATTTATGTATAAACGACAAATATTCATGTTTATTTTTGTTATATATACTACAAAAAACCAATAACTTCTGCCCTGTGGTTGTGATTTTTTTTTTTATTCTCATAATTTAAAATGTTTAGAATGTATATTACAAATAATGTGTTATTAAGCTTTCTGATTATTTATTACAGTTTTAACAAATTATTTATTTCGCCTACAGCAGTTTACCTTTAAATTATAAATTAAATTATTTTATAAAACTTAAATAAGTTAGAATCTCAATTCAAGGTTATATTGTAAACCAGAAAAGAAAGAATTTATAATTAATAATAAACATTTTTTCATGTAGGTTTTTAAAGCATTCTTTTTCTCTTCATTCAAAACTAACTTATAATAATAAATAAATTATTTATTAAAGCGTTTGGTTTGATTATATATTTCCTGAGGTAATATTAAAATTAAACGTTTTGTTTGTAATTTACAAACATCTTCCAGTATTCATTTTAGATTTGCTTCAATACACATAATATAGTTGATACACACAACATTTAAAAGTAACATTAAAGTAGAAATTTGAACATTTAAAGTTAGAATTCGTAATATTTATAATTTAAAATAAGTATAATTTATTATAAAGTTCCATTTTTTTAAACTGAAAAAGTTACCCACTCATCAAAGATGGGAGTGCAGCGGAACAGGGGGACAATTAAAAACTGAAGGGCAAAGGCGGTATTTCACGTCAGAGAGTACGGTGAGAAGTTGAGTCTTTCTCTGGAAATAATATTCTCAAGACCTCGTTATAATCGCATCATCACGATTCATTTTCGTTGTACTAGTTAATTTTATGTGTAAAGGTAGAGTTTGATAATAGTGAATATTGTTATTCCCCAAATGTAGATTGCACTGAGCGTTACTAAAACTTAAAACACAGTGTAATACCTTGAGAATGTAAACAGGAGCTGCATATTATGCTTACCTATCCACTAACCGATCCAGTAAGAGTGTTATTTCGTCTCTTTGTCCTTTTTCCTGTTTTTTCTGATTTCCACTGTACTCAAGAATGAGCAATGAAATTAATTTTTTACATTATTTTTTGGAGGTTACGTATTCTGCTTGTCTGTGGGTTTAAAATTTCTTTTCTGTATCTTTTTGTCTGTCACAGTGATAACTAAATTGAAAGATGCTTTGCCCATCTCCGTGCACTATAATTATTTAACAGATAAAATTTTCACCAATCACATCCTTCGTTTAAAAAGCTAAGGAAGAATGGTCTTCACTTCTGTATACAAAAAAAAACAACTGCAATAAGTTCGGGAAATAAGTGCAATACCTGCAAAGAGCTACAATTAACCGTTTAACCACCATCTTCTCGATCATAATTGTAAGCTTGTCACCTCGTAATTCAGGGAGCTAGTTTACCTTTTTAAGGTCGTCATTTGCAACTTTTCCGGTCGGAGATGAAGCTGAACATTCTATGGAGCTTTTTTAGAGTTCGTAGTGCCAATGGTAACTGTAGCATATCAAGGAGGTAAATATCATTATTTGTAGGTAAACAGCAAATGAAACAAAAACTGTGTCGTTTGAATAAATTATAAACATATAACATTTTGCCTTTGATTGTACCACAATATAAAATTAAATTTTTCTAATTAAGCCAATGTGTTTATTACTCTCTAATGTTCCAAAATCGCATGGAAGCAGATATTTTTCCTCTATAAATCTTTTGTAGTCCAACAAGTGTTATACAATTAATTTCGTAGCAGCTTTGCCATATATTTTTTGCTTAACATGCTAGGTTTACATTTGTAGCAAGCCATCCGCCTTGCATGCCGTTCACACATGCTGAAAGCTTGGTATTTCAAAAGAGAGGGATCACCAGTATCCAAAACCCCGAGCACTAATGTCATTGCGTGGAGCCTACAGAGATCCCACATTAAATACACATTGGACCGCTTTACATAGTGGTAAATGCAATAAAAATTTACAAGATTGCAAATATAATCTTTAAGGCACAAATCTGCCTCCATCAGAGAATAATATAAAATTTTATATTTTTAAAAAAACAGTTTCCTGAAACTGGGAAGAGTTAATTTTATTAAAAAAAAAAAGTACTAAGGAATTTAATCTTTTTGGAGTTTTTAATTGTTTATGAAATTAGAGATTTCAATACAATCAAAGTTTTTAACTTATTCCTTTGCGAACTTAAACGTAATAATAATTATCTTCAGCATCCTTAAGAAAACCTAGCTCGTTGTTATAATGATTAATTTAATATCCTCTAGGCAGTTTTCTCTCAAAGCAACACAGAGACCGTCTGCGTTTATCACCCTGTCATTATTACTCACCATATATATGGTGGAGTAATATGACAAGCGAAAAATTTATCCCCTTTCACTCTAAGCCCGTGTCCAATTATGAGAGATAAAATCAATCATTTCTAATATTTTAAAATTGAAATAATTGTTCGGCTTTTAAAATTAAATAGTACTTAATTTATTAAGATAAAAACGTAAGAGTTGTATTGTTTATTCGACCCGTCGTCTGTCAATTTGAATATTTTAAACATGAACACGCAATCTGAATGATATTTGTTTATGCTTTGAGACTGGTTCGTTGAATCATTTAGTGTATTGTGCTGGCTTGCTTTCTTTACGGATTTGAATCTCATTTTAATACAATTCAATACAAGAAACAGGAAAGGTTTCGAAAATTGATGAGAACTTTCATAACATGATCATTAGCTTGGGAAAACTTTTTTAAACGTGTTTAATTAGTGATATTAAATTATATATTGATGAAATATACATTATTTTATTATAATGGTGGTGCGTTATTGAGAATAACAATGTCGAAAAGTATTTATTGTAACATTTCTATAAAGCTGTTTACCCACTATATAAACATGGACTACCTAAAAACAAAATTATAAACATAACGTACATTTTCAATCGTTATTTTCTCAAAAATAAAATTTCTAATATTGGTGTTATCGGAATATAAAGCCTTCATAAAACGTGTCAAAACAGCATAGGGAGTATGATAAGCGTACACTTATTTACACAAAAAAGATTTAAAATATTGTGAATAACAACTGAAAAAATGTGAGTCAAAAGACATTCAGTAAATACCGGAGGGTTTAAGGTGATTGGGAGCAAGTGCTCACAACATATCCTCAAAATGAAGCCTGTAATCTACTTTGACCGCATTTTTAGTAGTTTTAACTTTTGTAAAACTCTTAACCTTAGGGATATTTTACGACTGATGAAGAGAATACATTACAATCCTAGAAAAAGTCATGATCTATTTTTGTAAAACTTCAATGGATAACCCGATAGAACATCTATCAAACCTGTCTTATGATCAGACGGTGTTTGAGAAAAACAAACAGTATTAGATGTAATGCAAATTTTTCCCTAGTTCCATGGTTACTTCTCCATGATGATGACTTTCAAATCAGAACAAAACAGTATCACGTTGCAAACTAGGTCTAGATCTTTCAAATTTCACAAAAAATTTCACCCCATCAAGTGAAAAAGACCTTTTACAGGTCGGTTTTCTTATTCGGGATCCATAACTCGTTAAAAGAATCCTTTTTGGATCCGTTACTCCCAGACAACCAAAACGCATTATTTTTTATTGTTTGTTATATAAACTTATTCTTTGAGATTAAAAAAACTTAGACCAATAAATTTACGCCGCACATCTTTATGTCATTGATGAATAAAAGATGAGAATAAAAGAAAAAAAACTGTGCTTAGTTTGTTTTTAACTAGGTTACAGCTTAGTAGAAGTACTCAACGTTAACGACCTAGTTCCTAATCATGAACAGTTAGTACTACCAGACAGATCCGGTGTATATAGACAGGTGCATTAGCTCTCTGCAGTATCTGGCCACTAATAAGCAAAATAAAAAATAAATATAAGAGCTATATGTTTTTAAATGTTATATGAGAAAATGGACACTAAATTGTCACTGTTATAACTTATATTTTAGTGTATAAAAATAATAGTTTTCGGGATATTTAGAAGCCACTTTTATTTAAATCTAATAACTTTAAGAATTCTAATTTGTGTTTTTTATAAATCATAATAATCCGCAAGCAAACTGGGTTTGGGACTCCTTTTCCACTAGGGGCATATGTCTATCACCTCAGGTATATTCGTCTGCCGTAGAATATGTCTAGGTAGATTCTTTTTATGAAGCATGGGGGATATGGTTTGTCCTGAATACTTTCCATAGAAATTGGTATGAATAAATAGTTATTAATGTGAACAAGATATTAAAAATTTTATTAACGATAGTACAGACAGACGGATGGAAACTAAGCACCGGAGAGAGAGAGAGAATGAGAGAGAGAGAAAGAGAGAGAGAGAGAGAGAGAGAGAGAGATAAAGAGAGAGAGAGGAGAGAGGGGAGAGGAGAGAGGGGAGAGAGAGAGAGAGAGGAGAGAGAGAGAGAGAGAGAGAGAGAGAGAGAGAGGAGAGAGAGAGAGAGAGAGAGAGAGAGGAGGAGAGAGAGGGGGAGAGAGAGGAGAGGGAGAGAGAGAGAGAGAGAGAGAGAGAGAGAGAGAGGATGAGGAGAGAGAGAGAGAGAGAGAGAGAGAGAGAGAGAGAGAGGGAGAGAGAGTCTTGACTATCTCAAGATATTACACATAATTATAGGTTTTTCCTATCGGTTAGTCGAATCTCGTAGAATGCACCTTTTATCAAATCTTCCTTTACGCAGGAAATAAACTAGTACTACGAAATTATTTATCGTGATGATGTGGATTATAACAAAGACTTGACAGGATATTTTCACTGCACTCTTTATGAGTGACAAGTTTTCTAGAAAACCATTTAAATGGACTTGCAATTTGTAATATATACAAGTTTTATTACCTATTTATCATATTACTTTCATCTTCAAACACTACTCAATGTCCACTTAATTTTATTCATTTAAGCAAACTTAAATTTATAAATGGGACGATGATTTATTTGCAACGTTTATTTTAATATTAACCCAATAAATTATATTAAACTCGCTTTATTTATGTCGAAAAAAATGCTTGGACTTAATGAAAAATGCTTATTATCATGTATATTAAAAATTATACCTCATGTTTATTTTTTTATACAATATACTTGAGTGGTCTAAAAATATTATAAGTAATATTTAAGGGTGAACTCTATACACTAAGAAACAATGGAAACTGTTCCGGTCAATAATGTTTTGCTACCGGGAAAAAATTAGGTAATAAAGACAGCGGCAGTGTAATACCACACTCGCAAGGTCAACATAACGTCTAATTAGTTCAGACGATGATTTTTCCAATGTAACAAGATCTTAAGGATACGTTGTACCTGTAGGGATATGTAGCACCCTATTATCTCTTACAATGGAGGTTTATGTTGACAATGCATTTTATCTCAGATTATAACAAGCTCTATTGTAGACACTTGTGACACATGTTATTTGGAAAATAAAATTTTTTGTTTTAAATTTTAGGTTTACTGGCGTTTTTATTTCTAATTACTTAAAATATAATTTATAAGTTTAAATAGCTGTGCTATTACTCTCTTACTCTGCTATCATAACTAAGCAAAAAACACACACACAACTCAATAAGATGTTATAAGATAGCTTAATAATTTTTATTCCCCCAATTTTTATCTACGTAATGTTATGTAAACGATGAAATTTTATGGCAGAATAATATAAAACTATATATAATATAATCCAAGAGCCAATAGCCAATTTTTACCAGTAAAAGTGCACGTTTTTGGTACTCGTAAAATTGGACAGAACATTTTTTCCTTATAAAAATGGGATGTTACCGCGCTAGGTAACATGGGAAAGGTTTAAAATGGGAAAGGTTTTAAGAATATCAAAAGATACACTTTATAGATAATATATATCAGCTTGACATGCTAAGCTCTAAGTCTGTATAACTCTCATCAGTCAGTTAAAGAGAAAATGTCAACTATTTGTCTGAATATTTCGGATTCAAGTCTTTATTATCTCGATGAATTAATGTATACAAATATGTGACTTATCAAATGGTAGTATATTAACATTACTTGTGAAAAATATATTCAATTTAGTGAAACTTCTAAATTATGATCCAAAATAAAGGTTTTATGGCTGTAAAAACAGCGTGCAATGAAAAGCAGAATATAGGGTTAGAGATCATTCTGCAACGTATTTTACCACTATTATCTACCTACATTTATTTTTTTTTTTTTAGAATTTATGGACAATATACGTCAGTAATGAACTGAACACTATACAGTTAAATAGATGAATTTACTGTATCAACCCGTATTCTAAATTGATGTAAACTGTGTTGTAGATTGGTTGTAAATTTAAAATTCACAAAGGTGGTGAAATAACGCCAATTTGTAGTTTTGAAACAAAGACCTTTTACACAGAAGCAAGAGCACATATGGACCAGACAGGTAAATTTATAAGAGAAGTTCTATGTCGTGTAGGAAAACAGAGTATATAAACACTACATAAGTACAAGCATGAATGTAAAATATTGGACCAGTCAGGTTAAAGTCAACAGTGATAGTTCTCTGTTCGTACAGGGTAAAGGGACCTGAGCATACATTATATAGGGTGAGTCTAAAAAGGACTTTACAACTTTGAAATTATATAGATATTTATTTGACTTTACTTACATACTTGATATATGTGTCATTTTGTAGCAAATTATTTCAAGTTTATTGTCATATTCTTATTTCGGTTCGATGTGACTTCCATTAGTGATAGGGCAAACATCCCACCTGGTAATCAATTTCTCGCCACAACCCGTTCTAGCAAATCTGGCGTAACTTCAGCAACCGCTGCTGTGATTCTTCTTCTTAGATCTGCAAGACTGGCTGGTAGAGGTGGAACATACACTTTATCTTTGATGAAACCCCATAGAAAAAATCATAGGAGTCAAATCGGGGGAACGAGGTGGCCATGCAATTGGTCCTGAACTCCCAATCCAGCGACCTGGAAAACGACCGTTTAGGAAATCCCTAAACATCTGTTAGGTAGTGAGGTGGTGCTCCGTCTTGCTGATAGTAGAAAGGAGCATCCTGTTGTTCATCTTCATCAATTTGAAGAATCAAAAAATTCTGCAACATATCAAGGTAAATGATACCAGTGACAGTTTTCTCCATGAAGAAAAAATGGCCCGTACACTTTACATTTACTCATCGCACAAAAACACATTCATTTTGGACTGTCCCGAACTTGTTCAAGCGATTCTCTTGGGTTTTCGTTTCCCCCAGATTCTGCAGTTATGGGTGTTCATCATTTACCACTGATATGAAAGGTACTCTCATCACTGAAGATTATTGAGTTCAGGAATGTCTCATCTTCCCCCATTCGATCCAACCATTACAGCACAGAATTCTCCACGAGCAGCTTTATCTAAATTCAGTAATATGTTGTACCATCGTAAGTCTGTATGGTTTTTAAGTGCAAACGTCTCCGTAGCACTCGCCAAACTGTCTTGTGGAATTCCAGTCTCCACGGCTGCACGCCGCGTTGATTTTTTAGGGACTACAGGCCAAAGGTGATGCCTGACCTGTTCGACAGTAGCATCACTAAACCAGTGGGCGACCTGGCGATTTCTCATGGACGAAACACAAACAACTGTCTCAACAAAATTATTGTGCCAGCTGTTAAATAGAAGGCCTGCTTGGAGGGTCTCTTCCGTATTCTGTGCGAAATCTAGGCTGAACACTTGTAGTAGAGTTTTGGTTTCATGAAACAATAACACACAGCGAGCACGCTCCGCAGCAGTGAAAGTAGCCGTTTTAGTACAGACAAAGCTGGCGCTCGCAGTGGCGAAACTGTACTACAGCACTACGGGAGTCAAACTTGAATAAATTTGCTACAAAATGACATATATATCAAGTCTGTAAATAAAATTAAATAAATATTCTATATAATTTAAAAGTTGTAAAGTCCTTTTAGACTCACCCGGTATATAGCACAATCTAAATATTGGCAAATTGAACATCGTGTATAATATATATATGCGGGAAGCAGAATTTTCATATTAACTCGACGTGCCTATTTAAGAAGGTTCCAAAGTGTATGTTTGTTAAAATGTTAGTTTAAAAATTATCTTTGCATCAACACATTACCAACAGGTTTAATTTTAAAAACTAATGATGTACTGGCATTTTTTATGACCTTTTAGTATACTATTTTAAATTAGAACAAAACCTATATTTAAGGCGTGTAAAGCATACAATATCAAACTAATTTTATACAATTATTTTTCTTTACTCGATTCTTCTTCTTTTTCTTAAACTTATTTAGTTAGTCAGTGAATTTGATAATTAGTTGTTTCTTATAAAACATTCTTGGTGATCTAATTTTTTCACTTTTCTTTTAATAACTATTCGCTGAGATTCTCTACAATGCGGGCTTGTAACCGTAAATCTGTTCTAAATCATTTATTTATCATTGGATTTTAATCATTTTGAAGTTATTATAGTTTTAACAAAAATCCTATAAAATATTTTAGTATTTCATTTCTTGAGTAACATTTTGGTTTTCACGATATTTAAAGTGAATAATTTTATTCGGCCTATTTTTAATTTGATAAAAATAGAATGATAAAATTTATTTCATTGAAAAATTTTTACATAAAAAAAGCACATACCAACAGAAATATGGGATACTATACACCAGGAGAGCAATGTTTATAAGGCGAAATGCGTTTATCTAGACCTGAGCAATAATGTGATATACTATTGTCCACACAGTTACGGCATATGTATAAATATTGAATGTTTTAACTTTCTATTCAAAACTGGGCAGCTTTTTAGATGTCCATGAGGGCTTAATCACTAACGCAAATGCACAGATTTTGGCGGACAAGAATAAATAAAGAGTGGTTAGTCTAACGTGGGGCATGATTGTTAAAGTTTGGTGGCGCTCCCTAGTTGTTAGAGATTATTGTTTGTCTAGGCATAAAATTGTGCCATTCCTGCCCACTTTGACTAGAGAGGCTTGTATGGCTCTTTCTTTCAAGAGACATGACTAATATTACTGCCCAAAAAAACCAATCCTCCTTAAACTTCACACCAGGCAGTTTCTACCCTAATCCTTAGCCACCCATTAATATCCTGTCTATCTAGATGTAACGCAAAGGTGCTTTTTTACTAATATAAATGTCTCAGTTTCTTATCCTAAATGAATGCTATGAATGTATACTGAGATTGCCATGTGGAAGTGATTTTATAACTATAACCAATAATACAATATTCACTATATTCAAGTTTCAACCACTAAGAGGCTAGTGATAAACCTCTGCCCATGGTTTTATGTTTACTAACATTAATCCCATAACTCGCCCCAACGGCACCATCGTCCTCAGATTACATCCTTTCATTTTCTAGACTTATGACGGGGGGTACAGCACGACGACTTTCCCTGTGCCTTCATGTTCAAACAGCACCGGTCCTCAGGGCTCACCCAATGGTACCTTCTTCTCTCCAAACTTCCCTGGTTCTACCCCCGGAACACCGAGTGCCATTACTTCTTCTACAGCGATACCAACCAGAGGGTGTGTCTTCACTTCCACTTCTTCGACGTCGAAGGAGCTTCTTCCAGAAGTAATGTTTATCTAACGGTAGCAGTTTATTTACCTACTTATTTATTCTGGGGGCTAAGTAAGTATTGAAAATGTTCAGAAGTAAATTATAAATTTTATATTAAAAAATATAGTATATATTGATATGCAGAAAAATAAATATCAAATGTTTTTTTATTTGCCAGAAACAAAATATATTTTTTATATAAAATCATCATTACTAACCAATTATTTCTAGCAGTAACGCTAAAATTTAAAACCTCAGTCAAACATACCATTCTGTCTATCGTACATATTTCATTCATGCCAACTTTCCCACTTCCAACAACGGTTTCAGTCTCCTAACTATACAGTCATCCAGTCGTATGCTAATAATAATAATCATCACTGTAAAATGCTAGAGATAGTTAAAAGGCTTTTTAAAAGATCGATATTTTGATGCCTTGGGCAGTGAGGAGTTGCATATTAAGTCAGGCCATTTGTTGATAATGTAACAATGCCTGTGAACGTAATGTTTTCGTAAACCTCCTATTTTTGTCTCCCAGTCCGGTTGGTGTATCTGCCAAGTGTATGTATTGTCTCGATTGCTAGTCATTGCAACAATTACAGTTACAGAAAAAACGTCTTTTAAATTTACCAGCTTTGACAACCTGTAGTGTCGGCTTTTCAAATCCTCTCTTCTCTCTGAACTACAATCGTGCGATTATCTAAACTGCTTGTATTTGAATTTTACCTCTGGAGATTGGTAGTTTGTGCTTGCTTCCCACAACAATAAACCGTAGGTTCTTAGGCGTAAAAAGAGCAATAATACGCCGTCTTCACAAAGTGAGTAGGGCGGTAATTAGCTAAACACATCAATACATAAAATACCCGATTACAGGTTTGGAGCAAACATGGACAATTTGAGTATTCTATATCAATGACTGATTCAGGAAAGTCACGAGATAATCGAGTTCATCGCAAATATGTTCATCCAATAAGGCGACCAGTCCATCGTTTTGATCTACTGATGCGTGAGCAAAAGTCAGGACATTTTATTTTCAGCAATTAGTTTCAGATTGAAGGTCTTAAAAGTCTAGAAACTGTTTTTGATGTATATACAAATTTTCTGTTCCAGTATAGTTTTTTATTTTATATAACGGTGTACTAGACGATTCTCCCATGTAGTACTGATGATCCTGTGTCATTGACATAGGTGAGGAAAAGAGTTAGATTGAGAATTGATTCCTGAGGGACCCTAAAAGGCAGGTGATTAGGTTTAGATAGTCTATTGCGATTTGCCCCTTTGCATTTACTACCTTATAGATGAGCTTAGCCACCAAAGGGACCTGACTCTGGTGCCATACGATTCAAGTTTGTTGAGCGATTTAGAGTATTCAACACCGTTGAATGTTATAGACAAATCCCTCTTCGACCTCATCGACAACAATCACCACCGCATTTATTGCCCCTTTCTAAAGCTGAATTGATCTTCAGAAAGATGGTTGTTTGAATTAACTTTCCTTAATTTACTATAATGTACTATATTACATTATTTAAGAAATAATAAACATGCTTTAAAATAATGGTGGCCTTATATTCTAGGACAAACAACTGCACACTTTATAAATACTTAGCCTTGATCCAGATCGAGGACTATTTAAGAATCTTTTATTCCTGGACTTTGCTGCCTTAAGCTCCACTATAAACGAGTAAAGGAGGCTGTAAAGGATGCATCTGTTTTTATTTTGGACCTTCTCAAACTATTTATAGGTAATTCTAGAAACTATCATAGCCATTCTGAACAATTTGTGGTCATAACTGATCTTACATGAATATCTGAAAAACATATGACAAATTTTTATTTAAATAAATATTTCTTACATGTTAATTTGACTGATTGGCGTAATAAATCATTACGCTTCGTACAAAGTTTCATTTAAAATACGTATTAGTTTGTTCATATCCTGTAAAACCCACAACTATCTGCGTCCTTGACAACTAACTGTCTCGCCTTAAGTTTTGATTTCATTTTAAAAAGTGTACATCTTTGCTTAATATAAATGATACCGTTAATATCTTTTTACAAATAAAGTTCATACTAATGGTCATAGTCACTAAGAGCTATAGTTTTTAGAGAGAATCTGAGAGTGCTGAAACATTGTGGACAAAGGGCCAGGGAGGCAAACATTTAAACAGGACTGGTGCAAATACAGGTGCAGGAATTGTGTGCCACTAGAGAAAAATTAATTTCTGGTGTATTATAACCGCTTTCTGACTGGTTTTAATTTACCTTGATATATTAAGACTTGTTGAACTATTTAATTGAAGTACATATTGTGATGTAGTGGTGCTTTAGTGAATTCTAACTAAAATAAAGACATTTGTAATTCGTTTTCGCACCTTATACAAGGAGGTCAGAATCAATATCAAGTATATATTAATCTTCTATTTTATAACACAGTTTACAATTTTCAGTTCATAAAAATCTGTCAATTGCATTCATTTTCATACTGGAATACCGCAGATTATTTTTCTAACTGTTGGTAATGACGGCTCCCAGAACCCAAAGTACTATCAAAAATTAATAAATCTGCATCTGGTTCAACAAACAATTGGTAATAAGATAGTATTTGTAGATATTTTAGTACAGCTATTTATAAAATAGCAGACGTTAGGGTTTATGCAAAATGTCATAGCAGATAAAAACGAAAATAAGATGACGCAAATCAATGCTCTGAAATAGACTAATGATTCTTGCTGTAAAGTATAAAATAATATGCTCCCTACTAACCCTACTAAAACGCCTTACGTGATGATAAGAGCACAAATAATTGGATTGAAAAAGTAGGGTAAGAATTGTATACCAATATTTCTTAGATTCGTTGTTCGCGTTGTTTTCTATATATTAATTTTTCATTTTCAATTAAACGTACATAACAAGAAGTTCTTCCTTAAATATAAAATATGTTTTTGCGTGCGTGCGCGTTCATTAGAGTTATATAGATTAGAACTTAAATGGTTTTTAATAATGGATAGTTAGTATCCTGGTACACTTAGATGTTTTTACACACGTTGCTTTTACACGATATTGTTTCAAATTCAGATAGAAGTGTCGTATAAGAGTAAATTTCTACTATTTCTACGGACGCAATCGATTAAGTAATTAAGTGCCTTTAGCAACGCAATAAAATAACACTGAGAATCCGTTTATACCATAATGATTCTTTGCGATTCTGACTTTTTACTTTTACGAGCCACTTCTAAATCCATCATCGAGCCAGAGCCAATGAAGTTAAACTTTGCTGCGCTTTTTTCTTAATTACACCACTAAGTAATGAACAGTACCTTATTAAATCCGAAATCAAAAAGTATCAGTGCAACTTAAAAATATATGCTCCTTATAAAGCAAGAACTATTTTTCAATCTCCGTTGTCCCGATTTTTAAATAAGATTTAGAAAATGTGTGTTATTTATGAGAAAAAAAGTTTCAAAATAAGTTTTAGGAGCCATCAAAAGCATCTAGAGAATGAATACTCCATGTCCACCATTACAGGATTAAAATATTCATAAATCTTTCTTCTCAAGTTCTTTTCAGATAAATCAAATATATTCCTCAGAGTGTAAAAGAACTTAATTGATATATGCTATTAGCTCACAATTTTTTCTGGTGTAGAAAGCATGAGACGTTGTTGATGAGTTCATGGTGAATTTCAGGGTTGACTAAAAAAAACGCAAAACGTCCACTGCATGACAACACGAATAAGTGTCGGAGCTGTATATTTCACAAATAGTTTAAAAAAAATAGCATCATTATTAATCGATTTAAAGTAAGATTCGATAGATGGGTGCTTAAAAAGACCAAAGGTAAATTGAGACATTTTTCAAAGCGATTGACCCTTGATGATATTACATGATTAATGAAGTACTGTAATTGTTAACATACATTATCCTACTTGTAATAACACGGTATATAACACCTCAGTATGGCATGTTAACAGTTGTTAGTCATCATAGCAGTTATAATCTACCGGAAGATTTGGGTTACTATTACATAACCCATTTCAAAACTCAATAATGAAAAAACTCCAAAAGAACTCTAGTTTTATCCGAGATATTTCCTTTATACAGCACCCGCTGCACTTAATAACACATTGAAACGAACAGCTTATTTTCGCCAATAGTTGAGATATCACTGATCTTCACGATAGAAAAAACAAATATCTTGGTAGTATCATAAAAAAACATATTTAAGTAAAGTTGTGGATATAAACAAATTAGTGCCAGAGGGTATAGTAACGTAAAACGCAACACAATTGTTAACACAAGTATATTTTACGTTTATAATATAGTTTATTATTATAATTACAGTAAAACTGAAATATTATAACCATGCTTTTATTATTTGTATTCGCTCTCATAATTTAAATACTTTAAATTAATAAATGAAGAAACGATAACTTTTTTCCTGTAATGAGAAACTGATTAAAGATAAAGTTCGGTTATGACCACGGATAGATAGGATAAAAAGAACGTATCCTCCCACCAACAATCAAACGACCACAATTTTACTCCCAATATTGAGTGAAAGAAATGATCCGCTAAAATATATTGAATCTCTTTCTTTCTGCTGAACCAATACGATATAGTCTTTCACCAGCACGTTACTTAACTGTTTAATGACTTTTATTATTACTGACTTTATTCTTTTATTTATACAAAAATAAGGTAATCCTACCAAATAATACTTCCTCTTTAATGAATTTATAAAGCAATCAAAGTAAGTTTAGAATTAGGTTATGAATCTAAGTAAGAATTTACTTAATCTTCATTTAAATGCACCTTTCCTTCATTTGATTTTTTATTACGCAACAATTAATTAAATCTTACAGTTGTCATCGGTAATTTAACCCTTTGAGGGCCGACTGTGCTGGCAGCCATCCTGTCATTTGCCCAATACAATTACGATCTAATGTGTGACCGTTTCACTCATTTAAAGATGTGATAAATACCTATCCAAACGTTAGTTTTTCGAAGTATTTACTGGTAATTCATATATGAACATATACATTCTTCAGTTTTTTTGTACTTAAAAAAAAAAAAAACTAATATTACACGCCTTACAATAAAAAACTAAAAATCGTTAAAATGCGTATAAAATATACCTTTAAAATAAGGCATCATATACGCTTCTATGGCAAAAAAGAAAATAAAAGTGTTATAAATTTAACTGTGAATCCTAGGGCATAGATATCAAGGACGTTTTACAATATTCGGATACTAAAAGCCCTACGAGAGTGCGTAAATATGGGTCTTAATTACAAAGTTACTTCCGGAAGTTATAATTACGTCTACATCCCAAACAAACTAACTTCAGGCTCGAAGGACGTAAATTGGGCCATGGAGTGTTCACGATGATGAAATTGTGGCCCTAACTACATCATCAGATCTTCTGAGTTCAAACCACTTTCTGAGTCAAACACTTGACGATCAAAATTCCATTTCTCTCTAGACTCTTGAAAATTACTCAGCTAGTGGCAACTAGTTGATTGGAAAAATGAGGGAAATTAATTTCTCTATGTTTCAAATTAATCCATACACACATATTTATTAATTAATGAAGTATTTTATTAATGAAGTAATAATATTAACATAAATAATCTCTCCGGAGTTATTTTAGAGGTATTTTGTTTAATACAAAACAGTCACCCATATCTATTCGATTTACTATGAGACCTGAATTATAACATATTTATATAGTTTATTTTTTTGTTATTTGTAGTAAAATATGCAATCATTGTTATGAGTCATGTGTTTAATCGAACGTTCAATCCTTCAATGGCACATCATTACAGACAAAGCGTTTCATATTTAAAAACCACTTTAGCAATGTGATGTTCGATGAATTTTTGTTTTTATTGATAACTGAAGTGCAGAATTGGCTACTAATCCTGTTTTATGAATGCGGTCGGTAGCATGCAATCAAGATACAACCAAACAACGTTTTTAATGTTTTATTTCCTGTTATTGCAATTCTACTATAATCAAAATCAACCCCATCGTCACTTAAAAAATTTATATATTATTTAAGTAGTTTGAGTTGCCACCAGTATACAAGTGGTATAACGTTTACAGCATAAATGTATTTAAGATCTTCTGATAGCAATAGTACTACTGAATGATACATCTATATGTGATTTTGTTTGTAAAAATATTATTTATTCCTCAGATTATGGTAAGTAAAATACTTTTTAAAGTCATTTGTTACGAAAAGATCTTTTTTATTAGTTTTAATTTCATGTACCTATCAGATGATACGGTTTTGTAATGGAAAAGAAATTTGAAACCTTCAGTTTTGGCAAATACTGTACCTAAAATTGGTATCCGTATTTGAATTGGAAAAGATGAATTTAGTTTATGTACCATAGTTAAAATCATATGACAAAGGTATAAATTACTACGTAGTGTAAGACTCATCTTAATCATTGTACGAAATGAAATATTTTTTACATTTTATAGCATTTAATATATATATCTAATATACTATACAGCTGCCATGTGAAACTGGACTGACTGACTCACTGATTATATAGATACAAAATTCTAACATAGTTCTAGAAGTGCTTAGAAAACTTGAAATTTGGCACGCAGGTACCTTTTGCCGTATAACCAATAAGGAAAAGTCTGAAAACCGGGAATTTTTTAATTTTAAACCCCTCAAAAAAATTAAAAAACCGGTTGAAAAACTGGTTTTAAAAAACTGTTGTAGTTTTTTGCTTTCGAGCCGTTTTCTAGCGACTAAACCGTTGGCAGTAGCTTCAAATCTAATTTTTAAGGGGTTTTTAGCAAATTTTATGATCTACAGAATGGGCACATTATACTTTCCCTGCATCTCTACCCGTCCACCCGAAACATGCTCTCAAAATTCGAAAATTTTGTCAAATTTTGACGATTTTCGGTTGTAGATTTTTGTTTTTGAGGCTTCAGTAGGCGTCTAAACCGTAGGTTGTAGCTCGGATCTGATAAAAAATCGTTTAGTGGGGAATGAAGTGCTCTACAAAAAAGGTCCAGTGGACTTTTACTCTATCTCGATTTGTTTGGCCGCAAAACGCAATTATTAAGTGAATTGTTTTTGGAAATTTTCGCCTAAAAAATTAACATTTCGGGCTCGATAGCGGCCTAAAACGGTTGTTCGTAGCTCAAAACAAATTTTCATTCGGATTTAGGAAATCACGTGATCTACAAAAAAAGTTCATCAAAACAATTTCCCCTATCCTCAACGGTTTGGCCGCATAACGCGTTTTAAAGTTTTGATTTTTTTAGTTTTACGTGAGATTTTTGTTTTCTGGGGCTCTATTTCAGAAAAAAATCTTAGTTTTTAGGCCATATTATAAAAATTTGATTTTAATATAAAATAATGCGATCTACACAAAAGTTCCAGTGACCTTTTTACTTATCTTCCATGATTTAACCGTAAAAACGTGATTTTATTGAAAATTTCACTTAAAACTTACTTTTCGTGCTCGATAGTGGCCGAACCGTTGGCCCTAGCTTAATTGTAAAAACTATTTGTAAGTAGCTATTTGATAGGATATACAAAAAAGGTCCAGCAGCTTTCTGTCGTTTATCTTTCCGTAAGCCTGATAGGGAGGATAAATGCTCTAAATGGCTAATTCTTTGTCGTCACTTTTAGGTGTTTTAAATTTTGCAACTATAAATTAGTGCGATTCATGCTGGTTCCATATTGACCTTGTATTACTACGTTAACGAGTGACTAAAACCCCCTTCCACATCGGAGTTGGCTGAGCGTTAGTGAAGCTTCAATAGTAGATAGGGACATAGTGTTTTTTTTTTTTTTAATTTTTTATGAAATATTAGTTCATTGTTCAAAACTCTGGCGTGGAATGATAATTTCAGAAGTAATTTTAAAACTCCGAATCAACGTTTTATTTTGATACAAATTACTGTACACATGTTCTCGTAGCACAGACGCACATTTCCCAGAAAAGTACCACGCGTTTCTTATAAAACCGATAACATTAACCCCCCCCCCCCCCTCCCGAGAATTTCCTGGTTGATGAACTCCTGATTAAATTAAACCCCCTGATCAACTTAATAATCTGATAAAGGTAGTTTTACATTTATTTACACTATATCTGTTTACACAACAGCTGACCAGTGCAGACTTTTATCCCAAGCCGTTGTTGTACCGACTCTAAACCAGAGATCGTAGCTCAAATCCGAGGATAAAATCGCAAAACAAAATTAAATTTCCGACAAGAAAGATCCAGTCACTTTTTGTCGTATCTCTAACGCTTAAGCCACAAAATGGCCTTTTAAAGTCAAAACTTTTGCTACATTGGGTTAAAAATTAACAAATTCTACTTCTAATTTACGGATTTAACCTGTCACCGAATTCCCTCTTATCCCGAATTTTAAGGATTTACTTTGGGGGCCTGGGGGCGTAGCCCCCCAGCGAGCCGAAAGGCGAGTGTTTGTATATATATTATATATATAACGATTTATTATTACTTTTGTAAAAATCTGCTCTCCATTGCAAAACATCTGAAAAAAGTGGGTTGGATACTGGACATTTTTTCCAATAACTGTTGAAGTTACCAATGCCCTGGGTATTATTACATCTCCAATACAACACTATGTACTTTCCAGTGATTATTTTTCATTATTCCTTTCTTATATTATTTTCTCTTAGAGAAAATACTTTCAAAAATATTGAATATTATAAAATTTATCCACTATTTAATATATATCGCAGCAAAAATATTTAACAAATTAAAAAGATAATAATATTTAATAATCATAATTAATAGTAATATAATAATATTGAAATTTTAAAAAATTTTAAATTAAAATCTAATATACTATACAGCTGCATGTGTAACTGACTCACTGACTGATATATAGATACAAATTCTAACATAGTTCTAGAAGTGCTGGAAACTTGAAATTTGGCACGCAGGTTCCTTTCACAATATGACCCGGAGGAAAAGTCTGAAAACCGGACTTTTTTTACTTTTAAACCCTCAAAAAATTCCTCAAAAATCGCGCATCATTCTTTACCCCTGCAGGCATTTCTTGTAAGCCTGATAGCGGGTGAACCGTTGGATCTAGCTTCAATCTGACGTAAAATCGTTTAGTCAGGAATAAAGTGAACTACAAAAAAGGTCTGGTGACTTTTTGTCCTATCTCGTGTGGGTCGTTAAGCGACAAAAACGCGGGAATGTTTGACATTCCAGAGATGTTTTTGCTTAAAATAAAGTTTCGAGCCTGATAGTGGCCGAACGGGTAGGTCGTAGCTCAAATCTGATTAACCCATCAAATTAGCAAATTGCGCGATCTACAGAAAAGGTCCAGTCCAGTAACGTTTTGCTCTACCTCCAGTGGTTCGGCCGAAAAACGTGATTATGTGCAATTGTTTTGTAATTTTTACGTGAAACTTTTGTTTTTTCGGGCTCGATAGCGGCGAAACCATTGGTCGGAGGTCGAAATAAGACAAGAGTTGGAGTTAGGAAATGAGGTTATCTATACAAAAATGTACCAGTAACTCTTTACTCTATCTCATTGGTTTGGGCCGCCAAAACGCGATTAAGTGAAAATATTTGGAAATTTTTCGCCTAAAAATTTACCTTTCGGGCTCGATAGCGGCTTAACTGTGGGTCGTAGCTCAAAACAAATTTTCAGTGGGATTTAGTATATATGGCGTAAATCTAAAAAAAAATGTGCAGTAACATTTTGCCCTACCTTCAACGGTTTGGCCGAATTACGCGTTTTTAAATTATTGATTTTTTAAGTTTTTACGTGAGATTGTGTTTTTTTCTAAGCTTTATTGCGGCCAAAAATTCTAATTGTAGTACAGAATAAAAATTTTCTTTTATTACTAATTAACGCGATCTACAAAAAAGGTTCTAATGACGTTTTTTGCTCTATCTCCATTCGTTCGGCTAATAAATGTAAATATTTCGTTAATTTTTATTTAAGAACTTTGTTTCTAGAGTCGATAGCGGCCAAACAGTAAGTTCTAGCTTAAATGTAAAAAGTTTTATGACTAAAAATTGATGGGGATTCTACAAAAAAGGTCATGTACCTTTTTGTTGTATGTCCTTTAATAAGCCCGAAAAAACGCTATAAATAGCAAAATATTTGTCGTGGATTGGCAATTTTTTTGGAGTTTTTAAATTTAATATGTGACTAATATTTGTGTAATTCGTTCCAGATTCAGTTTGCACTTGCTTTGCTAGGAGTGAATACAACACCACATTAGAAATTGGTGCTGAGCGTTAGCTAAGCGTCAATAGTAGATAGGGAGTGAATTTGTATTATGTTCACAGACACAAACACCATCTAAAATAGGTCCAAGTGTGTCATTAACCCATCCCCCCAGGGGATTTCCTGGTATGACCAGATAACCTTCTGAGTAAAATAAACCCCATGATGTGTGTTACCCCACATTGGTAAATTAAAACCCCTCCCTGGGAATTTCCTGGCATGACCTCATGTTCCGAATTTTACCAATCACCAAATCTCTTAACCCCCCTTGGGAAGTTCCTGGTATGACCAGATAACCCCCTGATGTCTTAACCCCGGTGACGTTTAACCCCCCCCCCCCTTAGAATTTCCTGGCTTGACATAATGTCCGAATTTTACCTATCACCAAATCACTCTTATCCCCGAATTTTGCAAACACCCAAAAGGGGGCCTGGGGGCATAGCCCCCAGCGAGCCGAAGGCGAGTCTGTAACTATACAACTACTTACACTATTTTAACTAAAGCGTCTGGATACTTTGCATCTGTTACTTATGAAGTAAAATAAAAAAAAACCAAAAATACAGTACACGAGTAGAAATGTTCTTGTTTTTCACATATATTTTGTTGATAACTTCTTCTTTACAATCGTATTATGATTGAACATTATATCGCAATATAGTTACTGATCCCAAAGGAAAACATCGGTGTTTCAAACTAACGTGTGTTATAAACTCCGGTATAAAAACAAGAATAGTTTAATTATACATATTCAGTGCTCTAACCATGATTGGCACAAAAAAATATAAGTGTAAAAATTTCTATTATTTAGTTATTCTATATAAGAATCGATTATAAATTTTAACCAAATAACGATCGATTGCCATGTCCAGTGAAACAAGCTAGACATGAGATAAGCGGTGTGATGTGAGTTTCCGTTGTGTCAACCGATATTGTGAGTTATGCCCGACATTTAACACGTAACGCCGTTATACAAACACAGACTGTCAGTCAACTATCAATCAATAGCTTACTGGACGGTGAAATTGCTCACGTTACAAGATTATTCAGGGACAGAGAGATCCCGTCCATTTCACTGTGTTTATTTGCAACCAATAAAAAATGTCGTGCATCACATTCATACAGATACATTGACCGTTACTATAAATTATGTTTTAAACAGCCATTTTTAAATAGCACTACTGGTTGAGCGTTAGTGGAGCACATCAGTTGAGAAGCTGAAAGATTTCATTTCTGCCAGTATTTCTGTCTGTCCATCTGTAAATTTTTGTATCTAGTTGGTCATTCCGTGGGGAAGGGTGTAAAATGTGTTTTATATTTGTATGGCTAACTATATATCTGTTCACATAACATAGCGAGTGTTAAAACTACAAACACATTCAGCGTAGCTATAAATTATTTTTATACATTGCCTTTGTATAATTATTACTGTCTGAGCGTAAGCGAAGCCTGTCAGTCGGTGTCTGGAATTATTACATATCTGACTGCACGTCTTTCTATTTGTGTCCGTCTGTATCACGACAATTCGAACTGACTTATGGGCTTGATAGTTTGCATAAAACTTTATTTCTATAGAAGAAACACTGAGTGTGATAATATTCCATACATCTAAATGCTATTTGGCTGAGCGTTAGCGAATGGGTTTGAAGGTTAACTATTATTGTAACAGGAAAATGCAGAATAAATAAATGTATACCCAAACTTAGAGCAAACTGTATGAGATGTTAAGATATTACCATATATAGATTAGTAACGCCAATATAACCATCATCTTTTGGTAACTTGGTGTATTAAATGTTATTAAAAAAAAACACAGCTATGAAACCCATCTAAGAGAAATAAATTGTAAATGTATCATGTAGCATGATTTCTCTACAAATACTTCATCTGCCACAGAACCCTATCCCTCAGTAAACTGACATAGTTTTTCTCCTCAGTTGGCCAGGGAAGGGGGGGGTTTAGGCTACTCAAAATTTCTTTTGTGTGTGTCGGTATCTCGAGTTTTAAATAAGGTGTATAATTGAAATGTTTCTTGCAGTGAAGCATGTTACGCAACATGTGGTATGTCCTACTTCTACTTTGTTTTACATGAAGTAACCAAAGTGTTTATTTTTAACATATTTATGATATATGTATTACATAACTCAATATGAATAAAACCTATTGTAAACAACAGTACGAAATATCACTAAACACGGCTAATGAAATTATTTAAATACGTGTCAAGAACTGACAGATTAGTTTCAAAGAATCGTAATTAAGAGTATTCCTATCATATTAGAATATATTGTATTTATATTAATAGGTGGAAAACGCGACCTTTTGTTTTCTTTTTCAGTTTTCGAGAAATCATTATTAAGGAAGACACCATTTTACCAAAAGTTTTAAGACTAGTTACAAGAGACAGAGGCTACTGTTTCTCATGCGACGGCAATAGTAAAAACGAGGGGGTTCTTTGCATCTTTTAAGAAATTTTGCAATATGTGATGGCTTCTATTACCACATGATGATATGTAGGGAGATTTCAATCATTAGGATCTGTACAATAATTTACTACAGATCATTGATTATATTTCCTGTGAGTTGCAAAATGATGACATTAAGAAATACTTAACTACTGTACTAAGATTTATATAATTGTATATTATATTCTAAAAATTTCCTTTCCCATGAATTAGAAAGATTGTTTGAAGATCTTGTGATTTACCAATTACTAAGATAAAACATTTCAACGAAGCCACATTTTATTATCTGGTAGTCTATTAATAAAACACAATTTTCAAAATCAAATAAAAACTGTACGCAAACATGTCTGAAAATATATTGTATTGTAAAATCGTATTTGGCAATGTCCCAGTGCAAGTGGAACGTTCAACAATGTACTATAATATATGGCACCAAACGCCAATGTTGTTGTTACAAATTTTCAAACTGATGTAAAAATACACCAAGGAAAAGTGCCCTTTGAATGCTATATATTTTATATAGAAAATACCTATACAAAAATAATTCCGTAGCTTTTCATGCACGTAAATTGTTTCATGGAAACTACTCAAAATTTTATAAATCAGTTTTAAATGTAATATAAGGAGTATTGGTAGGAAATTACTTTGTTAACTACTAATTTAAATATCCCATAAATCTGACTTTAGGTTCCAAAAATTACTTGGAACAGTTGATAATAAAACATGAAAAAGCGGTGGAAACGAAGAGCTCTGATTTGAGATAATCTTGAGGAAGAAATGATTTTTTTGATCATTTTTCATACCTTATTAATATTTTATATAAAGTGTTTTGTTGATGTAATTATTATTTATTATTAATTTATTATTTATTATTAATTATTATTATTATTAAATAATCTCTATATATTATCTACACAAGAGTTTATACTATTAATGCAATTATTAATGCCAAATTACGTTCAACGTAATCCTTCTTTAACGTTATCCAAAAAAGGCGAGATGGAATAATATTGAAAGTAAACATTTAAATTATGTAAGTGACACTTTTTCACTTATATATAATTCCTTAATTTATAATGGTAAAATAAGAATGTTAATTGATAGCAATGCACATCAAGTGCATCTGTTGCTAGGTGTAGATAGGTTTAAGAAGCTATAGAGAAACAACCAATGCATTAACTCCAAAGCCCGTTTTCATTGTAAATTTGACTTTTATCCTTGCATGTATTAGACATTAAAATCAACAAAATTGTTACAGATAAACTCATTAATCATGTAGGTAACTTACTCATCAGAAACTATTACGTTTACTCCGTATCTTTAACTTATGTACGCTAATATTACAGCTGTAGTGTCTGGGGCTTTTAAAGTCCTCAACGTCTTTGGATTTAATTTAATTATGAAATATTCAGAATAAATCTAACTAAAAATTATTTGTAGTCTTGCATACAATTATAAAATATTCCTTAATTTCAATACTAATAATTTTAAAAATACTTATATCGCAAACAATAATTTAAATTTAATAATACTATACGATAAATGAAAATATTAGAATTTGTCTGCTTGAACATAATAATGCTAAGCAAGTTCAGAATAACATATTTCAAAATTATTTACAAAAAATCACAGTGCCTTAACCGAGGACTTCGTTAACAAATGTTGAGAGAAAAGAGTGTAAGCGATTGAACGCTAAGCTAGTGGAGCTCGAAATAAGCAATCAGATATTCCCAATATCGGTTTTGCCTTAGAAAATATCTTATTCATTGCCTCCTCTCAAAAACGTGAAAATTGTGAAATAAATAAAACTAGCACTCTTAAAGCCACAGTAAATGATAAAAAAAACTCTAATATATTTGCGTCTTCTATTCAGATTTGGACAGTTAGTATAATAAAGGCATATGTGGTTAGTTGAGCGAAAATGACAAATTGCTGATGCCTTGGTTATTATAATGACACATTTTATAGTTACAGAAGCTTACCTTTTCTACTCCAAAATCTATACTGCACAGTTCTTTCATGGACCAAGATGAACGTATTTACCAAGTTGTTCTCTAGAACCTGTACATCACATGTTATCGCACAAACGGACTAGCAGAAAGAGAACGACATGATATATAGAAGAACTTGTCGGGTCATTAATTATAATACAAGGTTAGTCCAGTGGCAGAATAAAAACTCGAACAATTTGTGTGCACTATGACGTTTGTTTCGCACACATCGCTTAACTATATCTTATACAATAAAGAACCCAAATAAGGCCACGTTTTTCGATGACCTGGTATATTGTTCTTGAATAAAAAATGAGTTTTCTGCAAAAACACTGATTTTCTTAAAGATACTTAGAACTTGCACATCCTATCGATTTAACCAAAACATTTATGGTAGAGTATTTTTACCTAAAATGAAAGTGGAGTAATAACGGAAATGTTTACCATTGTACAGTAATCATTTGATTTTTTCAATAATATAAAATATTATTCCTAAGGTTGCTGTTAAACAATCAGTTCTAATGATTGTACATAATAATTCACCACCTCAAAGTTGTCATAATATAAAATAAATAAAAAATTCCTGAAACAAAGTAAATTTATTGCGTTATAGCCTACATAAACAATTCTAATATCCGCATAATTTAATTTGTTATACTTTAAAACGATATTTTTACGTTATACAATTAAAATCGTTGTGTAATAGATTACATGTTAAAAATATATGCTGCATTCTTAGGTGACGATGTATATTTTTCAGTATTTTTAATTACGACGGTAGCTGTATCAGATGGTGGTTATAACAAACTAAATAATCGCAATCGATTTGAAATGTTTTACACAAAGTAAAATCATATCAATAAACTGTTACTAGTAAAAGTAACATTACACGACAATGTTGTTCACTGCTGTAATAATTTAGAAAAACTATGAATAGACTAAATAACACGTAGGGGGAGACCGGGGCAAAGTTGACGACGTTAAGGAATAAATATTTTTAATAAAATATTGTGATAAAAATAAAAGTCTTACGATACATAAAGTTAAGTATAAGTCTTTACCTACATTTAATTTTTTTTTAATTATCATAATATCAATTTTTTGTTTGTAAATTTTAGTTCTTATGAAAACAATGCAAAAATGTCATCTTGCCCCAACCCCGGGGCAAGATGACTTTTGCATAGGGGCAAGATGACGAATGTTATGGAGGTTTTAAATAAACACGCTACTTTGTAAAAGAAAAGGCTGCTAGTCATTTTTTATTTATGTACAAAAACTGACAAACTAGCAGTAGTCACAAACAAATTCCCCACCTTCGTAGCTTGTACAATTCTCGTGCCACCATTCACTGCACTTGGAACACTGGATCCACTCTTCAACTGGAGGATCGGAGTATTTTTCTTCACACCCAGGACATCTAACTTCACTGCCTTTTGAAGTAGAAGCTGTGTTCATACACCTAGGACGTTTTTTGTAGGGTCCAAACTTGAGTTTCTTTGAAACCTTTGAAGCTCGAAGCTCTTCTCTTTTCTTTTTTAAGCGCTCTTTTTCATCCTTCATTTCTTGCTTTACTTCCAAACACATTTTTACTGGCGTGCTTGTTATAATACTAGAACTTAACTTCTGAACTTTTCTTTTCTTATCCTTTGGTTTACCTTTAGGTAAAGGCTTAAAGTCGAAGACACTTGTATTCTTCTTTACCGGGATTGGGGCACAGTCTACTAGGCCTACTGTTTCTTGGCGTTCACTCAGCTCAATGGTTTCTTCTTCAGGTTCACTGGAGTTTTGTTGTATTTGATGTTGTTGATTGGATAGTAGGATTTTCATCTTCATTATAGCTAGGGTCTAGGCCTACATCCAGGTTCTGATCAGTTGTTTGTGATGCAGCAAAGTCATGTTCGTCGAATACAAGTGGATTTATAAGGTTCTATTCCTGTGGACCTGAACCCACTAACGGCATTGCCAACAGTTGCAGCCTTGAAATAAGCAATGGTCAAAAGCTCACCAATTTTATAAGTCACTGATGGTCTGTCCTGGATTATTGACCATGAAGTTGTCACAAGCTTGACTGTAAAAGGTTTTCAGCGAACCAAAGAATGAAACGTCCAAGGGCTGAAGACGGTGTGTTGTATGAGGAGGAAATCCAACCATAACAATATGGTTATCTCTGCATAAGTTGATTGCCTCTAGGGTTATGTGGGTTCTGTGATTATCGACAAGTAGCAGGATAGGAGAATCAAACTGTGGGTTTTGCATTGAGGATAAAGTGGTTCAAAAACTTTACGAACAACTCTCCGTTTGCTCCAGCCATTATCGCTGCAGTGGCCCACACTACCTGGTGGAGCTCTTTCCATGAGTTCAGGTCGCATTCGCTTTCTGGCAAATACCAAAAAAGGGGGGGTAGGTAAGTTCCCGTAGCATTGATGCAACAAATAATAGTGACGTTCCTGCCTCTCTCCCCAGACACAACTTTAGAAACTCTTCTACTTCCTTTTGGTGAAATTACCTTAGGTAATTTATTGGGCACAGTAGATAGTCCTGATTCATCTGCATTGTAGATATTAGCAGCGGGAAAATTGTGTTTTTCTCGCACTTCCTTCAAAAATGGAGAAAAATTTATCACACTAGGTTTGTTGAAACCCATTGCTCTTGCAACAGATGTTGCTTCTGGCTTACGCCATACTAAAGTTGTGTTTTTTCATAAAGGTAGCCAGCCAATCCTCACCAGCCATTTTAGTTTCTTTATTAAACGGATGAGAAATCCCTAAGTGTTCTGCGTATTCAAAAACGAGTTTTCTGCACTGCAACCTTGGTCATTCCAAAAAACATTTGGTCCATTACCGTCAAATAGTTGTGTAAATCTTGGAGCTGCTCTTCATTGAATACTTCTCTATATCTTCCTCCATGGACATGGCATATCCTAAAAAAAAACTTGTTTAAGGGGAGCAGGAAAGGTAAAAAATTTTTATTTATTTTATTTCATTATTTTAAAGTTTGGTACTTTTTAAGGTTTGGAAAATGTAAATTAATAATCGTTGTAGGTTGCTTAGAAATGTTGTGATGAAGTAAATGAAAATGTTATGTGTATTTGCGTAAAAAGCTGGGTACGGATTATAGTCTTGTCTTTGTAACGTGAGAAGTTGTTATACCAAAGTAAATTTTGTTTTAATATCAAAAACAAGGTGGTGGTAAATAATTTAACTTAAAACAAGTTGTAAATATAAACGTGGTGCAAGGTGTAGGTGAAAAAGTTACCGAAACGTTCTTTTTCAGTCGGCGTCCGAAGTGTTGCCTCTGGAACATTGTAAGTTCTCGCTGCTCCCAAGCAAGTCATTCTTCCCTCCTTGACCTCTGTGAAAGCAGTATCCATGTTGGTTTTTTCCCACTCTCCTCTAGAGGAAGTCTTTTTGTAGTTTCTCACCATCTCTGGAACCAAAGTAAAACTAAAAATCTGTACCCGCATATTAAATTAATAAAAATTCAATTCTAAAGTAAAAGTTGTTAAACAAAAGTGTAGATTAAATTTTTTTTAAATAAGTGGTTAAGTCTCACAGTGTCGTCAGTTATTAGTTTACTTAAATCAAAATTGTATGCATAACCATACTTCTTAAAAGTTTCAGCTTTGCACCAGTAAAATTAACCGGGGCAAGATGACGAACACGCCATCTTGCCCCACGTCATCTTGCCCGAGCGGCCGTAATAGAGTAGGTAAATTTTATTGGCATTAAGTTTAAGATAAATATAAACAAAACATGGTATTTATGAGTAGCCTAATACATAAGGTAAATATAGGTAATATTGAAAATTAACATATCTTACCTGCGTATTCAATAAACCTTACGATGCAAAGGCCGAAAGTTACAAAAAAACGCACTCCAAAAACAACAAGCCGCTGTAACAACACACACAATGGCGAAACTTGTCTTCACTGCCAGTTATTTCAGAGGCCATCCGTTGTGGAGCGCTACTGACATTCGACCGGTGCTACTACCTAGCAAAACTAATTTGAGAAACTAACCATTTCGTCGTCTTGCCCCGGTCGTCAACTTGCCCCGGTCTCCCCTATGGGTCTCGAATAAACTATTTGTAGCTGTTAATAAATACTATTAGAAATCAAAAACATCAATGAAGTATTCAGTTAGAATTTTAAATATAATATATTTAAAATTAATTATGTATGAATAATATTTATTTGAAATACATGACCTTTGAATTAATATATGTCATTACGCATTCAAAATCCAACTTCATTTAAAGTTCTAAAATGCAAATTTACGATATGATATTACCTACCGTATATCAAAAGATCAATGATTCATCACTATATATCCTGGAATATTGAAATAATGCATAATGAGTGACGCAGTACAAAAATAGAGTATACTAAATTCCTGAGTGATGTTCAAAGTGACTCCCTTTGGTATTTAAATATTTTATCAATGCTTTTTTACTAGTCACCATATACATTTTGCTGGTATTTATAATCGTGTGTTCTAATAATATACACATGTATTGTGTATGTAATATATATTGAACTTCTTGTTGTAATTAAAGTTACATTTATGTAATATTAGAGGTGTAACAGAGTTTTAAAAGACGATTTTGAAATGTTATAAGGTTTGTAAAAGGCTTATATAATTTAAGCCTTTTACAAACCTTATAACATTTCAAAGGCTTTGGGAGTACCCTTTGAAAGTTCCGTCCAATGTTTAAAACCTTTGTCACTCACGACTTTCTTTAAGGGAACGGTGCTTTTATACTGCCTTTGTGTATTTTTCAGAAGGTATATTGTAAAACTGTGTTCATAGATTGGATATTGCATTACACATTTAGGATAAGTATGAAAGAGGTTTTTTTTATTTTAACTCAAACCAAAATTTTAATTGAAGGAGGGTAAGACAGTGTCAAAAATGTCATCTTATTTCCAGTGAGTTAGTCTCAACAAGCAATGTATGTTATAAGGAAGAAGCATACTGTTTATACTTTGAGTTTACTAAGCTAAAAGAAATGTAAAATTGAAAATAAATCTTCCCAATGTATCGATTTTCTACTACGATTAACTAGAGATTTATGTCGTGGATTTATAAAATTTAGGCTGACGTCATGCAAAACTACAGTAGTCTTATTGTTAAACCTTTGGAATATATCTCGTCTAAGGATCTCATGCATACTAACCTAACAACTAAATTTACACGTATTGTTTTTGTCATAAACTATTGGATCGTTACAATAAAGTATTGAATATTTACAATATAATAAAATATATTAAATATTTTAAGAGCTTACAAACATAGTTTTCATATAATTAAATTTCAGGATCTACTAATCATTCAATTAAGGCTATCGGGTCACACCTTGAGGTTTAAATCCGTTGCGTTTTCCTATTATTAATGCAAAAAGTAGAACGGATAAAATATAAATATGTTTGGTATTCTATTTAGTGCAATAGTATCCCAGTTATAAACTTTAAATATTAGTGCTTTGTTATCGTTATTAATTGATTATTTACCTATTAATAATCGATATCATAAAATAATTCATAGTTGCGAATATCGGATACGGGGGTGGATTTTTTGATAGCGGCATTATAACCTAATAATTGAATGAAATATAAAAAAAAAATTTTTATTATTTTAAGACAATAATTACGAAATTTAAAAACATTGAGATACCGTTTTTAAAAGCTGTCCATTTTGATGGATCATGATGTAACTTGTTTTTTACTTTTTAATCTCACTAGTTTAGAATCAGATAGTGCGAAAATGAAATCAGATATACATAATGAAAATTATAGACAGAATTTCACAACATGTGTTAACTTCGGATTTAAAGTACTGTATTGATTAAACTTGATAATTATGTATTAATAATCCGTTTTTAATCTATAAAAACGGAATACGTTTAAATTCTTCGGGATAAATCATTTATAACAGTTAGACAAGTAAAATAACAAGTTAGGTTTCTATTTAATCGTTGAACTATTTGAATCTAACGAAATTGAATAACATATTACTATTAAACTCTACCAGCTTTTTATTATTGGAATTAAATGCTTAATTTACTAATTATTGAGTGTTTGTTCATAAATTCAGCTTATTACTATTATTATAGTTAGAAACCATTTTAATGACAATGACAGTTTATTTACCAAATGTTGTACTTTAATAACTATAATTATATGTGTTATTAGTGAAAGTTATAAATTAGTAAAGCATTTTTTAGCTAGTGTAAATATATTGTGCTAAACTAAGATTCTTAAGATAAATAAATTAAAAATAATGGAAAACTAAAAAAGTGAACATGTTTAATTACGTTCAATTTAATCACTCCTAATTAACACGTATAAAATATCAAGTTATTATAAGTCAGTGCTATTACTCACCTGTATCCCTGTGGGATTAAAGCATAGAAGCTTGGAATTGGTTTGATGATTTTGATGTGGCAAGCGAGGCATGAAATGAACAATCAGAAACATTCTATGTGTACCACCCCTGTCGGCAGCGTGGTTTGTATTACTGCGGTTTGTGTTTTCGTGGAAATTCCTTTGTGAAAACAATTTCTGTTAAACATCTGAACTTCTAGGATAAATTTCCAAATTGTCTACTTAAATATGACATTAAAAAATTTACTTGCTTAGTTAAAGCGATTTGATAAATTAAATATATCAATAACTGTAAGTGCAATAGTGTATGGAATACTTATAATTGTGTCAATAAAGTGTACTTATTGAAATTTACATGTTAGAGCACAATCTAAAATTTTGCTAGCGTTGCATAGTTATTTGGGCGCAATTTATAAAAAGTTATGCATACGAATAGTGTTCTCTTGACGTAAAATTTTTCACTTAATTAGTTTTATTTATTACCGTTATAACAAATACTGGTATAATAAGCCCGAAATTTTCCAAACACTATAATAAACTGTTGTTTTTCTAATTATTATTATTATTAGATTATTTTTTATGTTTAGATTATTATTTAAGTATATTAAATATTTTATGTCATATGTGAAGCATCCATTAATCTTTATTCATATTTTAAAATAAATTATAATAAAAATAAAAATTTGAAAACGCATTTTTTCAGAGGATGTAAGCTATAATTTGAGCCCACTAAGTTTAAGTAGCCCAAAAACCAAGCTTTTGAAGATATAAATATGTATTTTTAAACTGCTTCAATCTAGTTTATAACTTTAGAAAGGTGATAAGGGCTCCACTTTATATATTTTTAAATTAGAAAAAGTTATAGTTACTTTGGTTGAGTAATAAAAATTAGGTTGAGTAATACAACTGCGTGTTCAAAATCGGTTTGAACTGTAAAATAAGTATTTAATATTCATTTTTAACAATATTAAACCGTATAACAACAGTTTCAGTAATCGGAATTCGAGAAAAAGTCTAGTGTATATCTTTTTAGGTTTATACATTCCGTAGTAGTTTCTCGAGGGTTAAGTCACAACATTGTAAATGGATTGAACTAAATATTCAGGCGATTGATTTCACTGACCCAGATGTATGTTAGAGCAAGATAACGCCCTGCCTACAATGTATCGAGGTCTACTCTGAGCTTATGAATCACTAGGGACTACTAATATTTACAATAATTTTTAGATATGTCGGAATATAATTCGAAAATGGTCAATAACTACACAGGCAGACCTGTACAGACTGCGTATAATAATAAGCCCACTGATATAATCGAATATACAATTATGACAAGGTGCATAATAATATAGTCCTTTACAATTAAGACTAGTCAAGCTTCTTTATGTTTCAGTATTTTCTCCAATCTCCACACAACATCAGTTAACCAGACGAAGATGAAAGATTGAAATTTGTCACGTATATCTCATAGTTTATATTATTAAAGAAGTAAGAACAGTTTTAAATGATGTAGCTCCAATATTGTAGCTGGACAATTATTATGAAAAACATATCAATGAAATTTAAAAATAATTTTACATTTTCCACCCTTTTTCAGCGTCCGTTTTGGTTAAAATTATTAGGAATTCCGTTTTTGTTTTAAACTATTGCTAAAAATTTATAAGTGGTTTTCATAGTAATAGAAGAAAACTATTTGCAAGGTTGAATGGAAAAAAATTAAATTGATGCTTTATAAATAAAATTTGAGTAGTAATGCAAGTGTGACAGTATAAATATTATATCAGTAACATATTTATTTACAGTATAAGTGTATTGAACTGCAATGAATTCGGTTTAACATTCGTATTTTAAGCATAAATAAATCATTAGAGACAACGTGTAAAAGGCAGAGCATGGTAGAGAGAACTAACATTGTATTGTTTGAAAGACCCGCATAAGTTACAGGCTCTGTGTTTGGTGGTTAGAACTGAACTGTTTAGTCTACTAAGTAAAACGGTAAGGGAAAAACATTTTAGTAAAATAACCAAGAGCAACTTTTGTAGGAGCTATATTCCTTATATTACATTAGCACAGATTATACAGTAGTTAACACTTAAATCAACGTGCCAGCGAAGATATTATGTGCACATATGTAGTTAACATGCATATTGATAGGAGAAATCATTGCCCCAAAATTGTTGATAAAATGTTATGCTGTATATAGAGATTAATAATCTCAAGATTAGGTTTTATTACTTTATGTTTATAGGATACTGAGTATTTCATTTGATTAGAAAATAAGAGTTTCCTGGAGAAAGGACCAGATAAATCCATTTTGCAAATTGACATTTTAAATGAGTTTTATAAGTCAAGGATTACGGTATTTATTTATTTTTGTATGTAAATTAATCTATACGGTACAATATGTTACAGAAATACAAATGCAATAATGATCTAATTTGTGACTATTTTAATTTCAAAGCAATGAAACAAAAATGTCTCTTCATTGAACCATTCGAATCTAAAAAATAATCTCTTTGTATGCACTGATTATTAAAACATGTATTAAAATAATTATAATTAAGCGTTAGGCTATTACATAGCATACTTCTAATAATTTTATCGTTACCAGCATACCGATCGATAAGCCTGAGATTCAAGAGCAGGTAAGTTGTTTTTGACTAAAAAGCTCGTAATCTAATAATTTTATAAAAATATATTTTATGAGTTTTAGGATAAATCATTTTGAACCAAATGGCGTAAGAATGGCATTGTTAGAAATTTACATTAAAAACTGAAGTAAAATAATTTGAAAATTCTGAACTTTACTTTAATCCCCAACTGCGTACAAAGCATTCCAGACAATCCGCCGATTACATGAAGGATGCAACATGTGCCCTCCAGCACATTTCTAGTGACTTTTCAAAGAGTAGGATTAGGTTTACAACCTTCACTTCACCGAAACAATCTACGATATATTGGAACCAGAATTGTAGAGAAGAAGTTGAGGTGAGTATGAAGGGTATGGTATAGAAAGTAGGTTAGTGAATCACAATTAATCAGTTAAATGAAGGCGAAGTCAAATTTCCACGGTACTGTATGAATGAGCACATACGATTACTCTCCAATAATTATTCAAAAATAATAAAATTATTTTTCTCATGTTTAATTATTAAGAAAAAATAAATAGAACTCTTCATCCTTCATCATCTTCTGACACTATATATCACTATATTTATATTGAACTGGTGGATCAATATAAATATTTCATAATAAACGCATAATGCGTAATAACCTTTAGAATCACTACCTGAGTAGACAGTAAACCAGAAAAGCTTTTTTTAAGAGCTTTATATAAAAATGTTTTTTTATTCACTGTTACTACTGTACTTGTTATTGATTCTTACTGATCCTTTTATTATTTAAACACCGCTATTAAATATAACTTATTACATAAATACGTGAATATATCATGTGGTAAGGTATCCCGAGAAGATTAAATCCGTAGACTTTAAATTTGTCATACAATTTTATTCATACACAGACAAATGGTTTTCTAGGATGGCGTATATTTAACCGAGGAATTCGGCCGAGAGTAATTTTGCATCAATGTTTGGTTCTGTATGTGGTATGTCAATCTATCTGCCGTAGGACACCTATAGAATGAAATGAGTTAAAGCTTTGAAATTTTGGATGTAAACTCAATGAAGTGTGTCACGTGACACCTTATGTGTAGTATGATACTTTGTTAGTAACAATATAAAGACCAAAATTGATGTAATTAATTCATATCAAACATTTTTGTTCACATCAATGTTTTGACTGGCATAATCAGGTTAGGCAACATTGAATTCGCGAAAAAGAAATTTGTGTTTTAAACCTAAGTGTGACTTTTTATATTATAATTGTAGAACGATTCTGCTGTTTTAAAAATAAAACTCTCTATGACAAAGGGACAGTTTAAATCATCTCAGTGCAGTCCATATTATAAAGTATTTACAACACATGAAACCACTTGTTGCCGTTGGTTACCTGTAAATTGCATCAAACAAATTTATTTGATTGGATGTTTTTCAGGACTGTTTCAAATGAGAAATGTAAGAATAATAATTTTACACCAAGGCGAATGTTTCTCGCATGTAATAGTTTTTAATGTATTTTGTAAATAGCTAAAGAATTTCTCATTTCTTTTAAACCATTTACTACTCTGAAATTAAACACAATTTGTTATAAAAGAATTAAATAATATACTCTAATGCATACCTAGGAAAGAACAGAGGAATTTACTTTTATTTTAATAGAATGATCATGTTGATTGAAGGTATGTATTTTTGATTCGTAACCCTTGACGATGATTTATATAACAACAGAGAAACTAAACGAAGATTCTATGACGACGCTTTTTCCCTATCTTTTAACATTTTGTTAAACCTTATAGAGTAAGATGTTTGATAAATTTTATTGGGTTATTATTCTTAAATTTTTATGTATTCAGAAAAAGTTTTACATTTTAAATATGAGAAACTCATACAAATTAAATGTTTTTCATGGTGAATATGACAGTTAAATTCATATTTATGAAACGAAATCTGAATAATATTGCAATGATTCTTAATAAATAGCAAGGAATTTACTCGATTATCATGTAAATATATTTAAATCCGTCGAGGCATATCTCATACAGTTAGATATCGTTATCTGTATTTAGTTGTTTTGTCATATGCCTGGTTGTGAGACGATCTACTTAATAAAATATTTTAAACACCTCTTGGAACATTTTTATTTGCCTGTCTTTAGAGGCAACAGAGATTATAGAACTATAAAAATATTAGCACAAATGAAAACCAATCTCACCTATGCTTATTTTCTTATATTCTTTTAGCTCAGGTGGCAGAAAATAAAATATTTGTCACTAAATTTGTGCTTGACTTAGGAACTGTCTTAATGATTTAAATTTATTACAGCTACGGTTAGTACAAAGTTTCCATGTGTTAGGATTACCAAATGAATCCTATTTTACTAAAACCTATATTTTCTGAACCGAGTTAATTTGCCTGTAATGTATTACATTTTATATGAATAATTAAACTACAGTTCCTTACTCATTGTTGTTATTTTATTCATCAAACTTTTATAACGCTTTTATGTAATTATATAATATATTTTTAGAAACAACTACCCTTTACAGTTGGTATTAGATTATAGTTGGAAATTAAAAATTTTATTTGAAAACTGTTATTCATAACTAACCTGAGTTTTTCGGTTCACACCACGTCGAAACATTACTTCAAATTTTTGGTTTGACATCTGTTGAATAAAGATGGCCTCTGCACAAAAAGGCCGAAATAGTTAAACCGTGTAATATCGTAAGCAAAGTTTTGTCCAGCTGTGAATAGCAGGATATAAGTTTACATTTCACGCTTGACCTGGTCCCTATATTTATCCTGCTACTCTGTCAAAGTAAAGTACAATTATGCATAAGAAAATCAATATTTTAAAATATTCAATGCACTAAGACCTTTCAGAAATTTTATTTTCCTTTAAGGTAATGTTTTATTCAAGGGTGTTATCAAACTTCAGTCCCGTTCCTAAATATCTTCTATTCGATACGCATATTTAAATTTCTGTATACCTTATTCAAAATGCAACGAAGACACTATTTGCGTTTTGGTATTGTATTAACTACAGCTATAATGTGTACATTCGTTCAAAATTACTGTCCTACGAACCTTCATCCAGCATTAATTGTCTTGCTGACTGTTTCATAGGGAGTATTTGCTGTCAAAGTCTGTAAGGTAAATGAGTACTTACCATTTGTTGTGTTTAGTTTATAGTTCCTCTTATTCAATGGAAAAATATCTATAGGTATGCGTAGAAAGTTTTCTTACGCCCTGTGTATATATATATATATATATATATATATATATATATATATTAATTAAATGGATATTGCATTGAAACGGCTGTTCTTATAATGCTAGGGGGTTTTTATCTTCAAAATAATTACTTATGTGAAATATGTATTTCTCAAGATATTTACTGCAAGTAGCTATAATTTAAATTTCCGACATCCTGAGCTATACAATAAATTACTTATAAAAAAACTAATATGTTTTGTAAGGTTTTGTTAAATGCTTTACTTATCTTCATGATTATGCACTATGCAGGGACATTTAATTAATTTGTTTGCAATATTAACGACCCAGAATCATGTAAAATGCCTTAAGCTTTGAGTAAATAGAGCTTAAAAATCTTTAATATATACAATTTATTGAATGGCAGAAAGGTAAATATCGAGATGTCGTTGAAAATTAGTGTATAACATCAAAATTCATTTTTATATTGAACAACGCATTTTAATTCAACAAGTTAGTATACACTAGCTTGGTTATTACTCGTTAAAAAAACACTACTTGTTACACGATATTATTTGATATTTTAATGGCTCACTAACGAGCTGAAGTCTTATTGAGAGGATGGTGACCTCCAATTGTGCGCCAACGAGCAACGAAGCTCCACCGCCAATTCAATCCGGATCCCGCAATCCATGACTTCGTTACGTGGGTTGCGGATTCATCGACAACCTCCTCCCTCAAATATGTGCAATTGAATCATAGAAATTGTCTGCATAATTTCGTAAAGGATTAGTTCCTCTAGTGTTAGAAGGGGTTGTAACTTAAAATAACTTAATTATAATTTAAATTTGTTGATAAAAGTAATGTGTTAATTATATCTTACCAAACAAAACTTTTTTGTTTGTTGTAAAGATAAACTTTGTAGTTTGTTACTTGTCTTATTTTGTAAGTTTACATCCGACATGTTAATTATATATGAACTTTGTATGCATATTAAAATGGTTTATTTTAAACTAAATAATTCTGTTATTTTAATTTATAAATAACTTATATTTCTGTATTTTCGTGGAAAATTTAAAGCAAATTTAACTATTCTTTACTTTTAGTGTACTTTCTAAAGCGAAAGCTTCATATTTATTGATTTTTAACCACATTTCTTATGTAAAATTCTTGCTGTATTCCAAAAATCATTGCATTATTATAGACTTTCTCCTTTTATAAGTGTAACACTTATTTCTAGTCATATAATTATATTATATAATTAATTGTATTTTACAGTTATTACATTTAATAGGAAATTTTTGTGTTCTAAGGATATCTGAATTAATACAGTGTCAAAATATTCTGTGTTACACTGCAAATATTATTATATTTTAAATTAAAAAAAATTATGGTTGCCTGTAAAGTCGGTTTTACGGGCGAAGATTTTACGTGACAACGTCTTTTTCTCGGTAGAATATTTATTGATATGAATATTATTAAATTGCACAATAGGAACAAGGAATTGAATGAAAATAAGAATTGCACAAATTTTAACTATAGAAATATATTTTGTTTACTAAAACATTGTACATAATTTGAAATTAATTAAAATTTGTTATTGTAAATGGTAAAGTCGAATAAAACATTTACTACTAAAATTGGAATTTGAAATTCTTGCTAAACACAGTTAAATTCTAACTCCGCGCGTGGTGATTGGTCGGTTTAGTTCGTTTGTTTGGTCGCACTGTTATGACAGGTTAGAGGTTATAATTTGTTATTTTAAATGTTTGACTAGCAATACGCGCTGTTTCTTCTCAATCGACTGAATTACGATTGATTGCAGAGTGATTTAAACTAATAATTGACTTAACACTATCAACATTTGTTAATAGTATGACATAACCTATAAACTCAGTTTCTAAACTTTTGTGTCAATCTAACAATTAATCAATCAATCATAGTTTACGATAATGAAATATCAGTGTACAATTATTTACCTTTATTGTTGTAGTTGTTGTAAATGACGAATCTAAGCACTCCACATTTTCACGAATAAACATAGTTATCTGCTTTATCCCGTGCGGCGGACCCACTGGACGGGCATCGTAACGTTACCGGGCGTTACACTTTTTCATGAGTGACTCCGAGCCGCAACCTAATTTAAGACGTTGTCACGTCAAAATGTGACATTCAAAAATTAATACACATCAATATTAAATCCATTGTACGTAAAATGTTAGATAGTTTTACAAACTATTTGCATATTTATAGTATAATAAGAAATAGGTCTGATCTAAAACTTGAGAAAAAAGTTTAGATACATCCCCATAAATGAAAAACTACCTTTAAAGAATAAAAGACAGTCTTCACTGGCAATAACTATTACAGAAGTAAAGATGTCCTAAACAGATTTCATATTGTTTCCTAAGAATGAGACAGTACATAAAGAAGTGCCACAAGACGCTGTTTCTAATTCAAAATTGTGTAAAAATCAATTCCATGAATGTTCAACTACCATGGACCCCATAGCTTCTAAAAGATACGTCTCCACATACAATGAAGCCAAATGATTGTTTACAACGATCGACTATTAAAGGAAAAATACTCTATTTCGCTTTATCTTATCGGTCATAATAACAGTTAAATGAATATATCTTAAAATTAATTTCACTTATGAATATCTGAGAATAGGGATGTTTAAAATTTTCGACACATTACACTCTTCCCGTTAAAAAATTATACCCACTTCAAAGATGACAGATATCAAGATGAGCACTGAAATCATCATTTCCTAAAAGCTACCCACTCATGTACAGACATCCTGTAATACATATAAGCAGTTATTATCCTTTTCACTGTTCTTATTTTTTATGAGCATATTATCCAGATTTGTAATAATGTTTATATCCGTTGTTAATTTGTACTCGTATAATGTGCTTTCATTGTATTTATGTTTATCAAGTGTAGGCTTCCTGTTTTATTAATAATGATTGCAAGAGGATAAAAGAGGAGGTTATTACAGAGGATAAAACATTTCTCACACTGTAGCAACATCTCTAGCAATTTATACGAATTATCATTTATTAACAATTACCCTGGCTATAGTTATATATTTTTTCCACTTGTTGGTGATCAAATCTCGCGTTTTTGTTAATAAGGTCGATGCACTTCGCAATAAAATTTACAATTATGTATTTTATGTATAACGAATTTGAGGTAATAGTCCACAGTTACTGCCGGGGGTTAAAATTACATGCTGAGAGATATTATGTCGCGTTCTAGACACGCGAGTCGGGAGCCGGCTCACAGACTGAGTTCGCCACTTACTTCACCAATCTAAATAAATAAATAAATAAAAATGCCTTTATTTACAAGCGTTTCTCGGTACATTTACTGTTTTTCAGAACAACTCAAGTCACTGAATGCCTTACAAACTAAATAACAAAAACTAAACTAAACTTAATTTAGACAGGTACAATAAAATCTAGTGGCTAATTTAAAATAATGCTGTGGTAAAAACTGTAACATTTCTTATTCTTACATACTAATAGCTTAACTTAGTTAATTTATCAACAATCAAAAAGTCTTTAAGTTTCCTTTTAAATGTGGAACAACTGCATTCTTTTAGGCTAAGGGGGAGGTCGTTGTACAACTTAGGGCCGAAGTATGAGAAACTCCTTCTTCCGACTTTATTATCTGACTCTACGAAAGAAAACCTCTAATAAGTGCACGAAGTACATAACGTGCTGTGACGCATAAATTAGTTCAGACAACAATGTGGGGGTTGAGAATGTTCATTGTGAGACATGAAACTAAAACAAACAGAGTTCCCAGGTAAGCTCCAGGGTACATGTAACGCACATAGAAGTGCTACGTGCTTTCGTGATATAAAAACTTTAAACATCGAGCGTGTTTGCCTCATGTGGTATTCAAATAATAATTTTGCATTAGAGATGAAACCTTGGATACTGTTTGATATAAATTAGCAATAATAATAATACATCTTTTAACACTTTTTATAGATCTTATTTTTGTACAATGTACATTTCGAATTAAATGAATTCATTATCATATAGTTGTAGGTTACATGTATATGATTATGAATTCATTGAATTCTAAATGTACAGTGTACAAAATAAGATTTATAGTACTAAAAGGTGTTTTATTTTATAATAATGTATTTTAGGACCTAAAACATAACTTTAACTGTTCGAAGGTTATTATAGATTTGGCTATCAAGTTATGACTTAATCTATTAAATCATGGTAGGTAATCAAAGAGAAAAGAATTCTTTACAACACTCTCTTTGTTAAAAGACATAAGCAGTATTGTATAAACCCACTTATTAATAGGCTTTATAACCCTCAGCCTAATTTCATACTTGGATATGACCTATCATAGAACATCCCTATAGATAATAATATAGTCTCATAACACACTTTTTGAAGGTTCATAAATAAACAATAAATAACGTCTTAAGTACCATAAATTATTGAATAAAAATCAGCCAATAATCTCAATATCTTTATTATATAATTAACTAAATTAAAGACGAAACTTGAATTATCCACAAAGTACTAGAGATAATTACAAAATCTACGTAAATATTTATCTAAACACCAAATAAGTTTTAAGTATTAGGCTAGTTAAGCTACATGTATAATAGGTTACATAATAAAATATACAATCTTACACGGTTTATTCAATAGGACTGGTATAAGAATGGTCGCTAACGCTTAACCAAATACCTTGGAGGGTCATGAACCATTATCTAACTCACTATTGCCTGCGTTGAAATGAAGCTTTATTGAAATTCTAAGTCCATAAGTCACTTTCTTTTTTATATATAGCACGGAGAGACAGAAAGCAAAGTGGCAGAAATGAAATTTTCCTGCCCTCCAGTAATACGCTTCCTTCAGCCAATCAAACTTAACATGATCTGCATATACCCTAAAACCTCTGGTTCATTAATACAGTATAATATCTTTAAAGGTGTTATTAGTAGTAAATCTGTCAAAATAATGCATACGGCATGTAGCGTTACACTCTCCTCTATCATAAGAGGTGTAATAGGTGGAATTCTAAATAGTTTTTTTTTATTTTCGTAAAAACAGCAAAATTGTTTTTAATCTTTGAATTTTGCAACATTGCCATTGTTTATAAAGGAGCACGTTGTTAGGTTTCGTGTGTTTTTGGTTGGCATGAGGCATAGGAACAGGAATTCTTCATTGAAAAAGATATCTGAAAAAGGCGAACGTATTGCATAAGTTTAAGTTATTTTTCGTACCATTCTGTTAGGACGTGGCAGTGTTAACACAGGTAATTATGATTAAGCAAGAAAAGAGGGACTTATTATTTTTTCAAAATGTGAATTATGGATTGGGTTAATAAGACTTACTCCTTAATAATCGACCTTAGATGCCGATTTCATATTGTTAATGGGATCTGTTTTGATAGATAGGTGTGTATGGTGTATTAGGAAAGAGGTCTCACGATATGTGTTTAATTTATTTGAACTTTAATAAAAATTTCCGAAGAAAAATGGATATTATGAAATCTTAAAAGGATTTCCGTTGGTAGAAGAGAAGATAGTACTACTGAGATTTTTTCTCGAGTATATAGGAAAGCGGTGAGGGAGCTGAGAATACGAAAAGTAGGACGACGGGACCAAAAGATCCGGGAAGGTTAGTATGAAAAATGGGAAAAGAATTAAATTACTTAATCCATTGACTGAGGAAAACTGCTTAGTTTATAAAACATACAGAAGTGTAAATATGAACTTGCATGTTTAAATGCTTAGATTAAAAATATTTTCAAAGAAAAAATAAGTCGAATAATTAGGTGATGCAAAAAGTTTACGGATGTAGACCCTTCATTATGATGGTTCCTATCAGTCGATTATGATTAAAGTTTTAAAAACAAAACTAAGAGAAAGCTGGAGTTAATATAATAACATGCGAAATGCACAAAAGCTTGTAAGGAGGAAAACGATTGAAGTTAAAATCTAACGACATCGTTGGCTTACAGTCGGTGATGGGACCTTGCAGTGACAACTCTAGTACAAGTCTATCAAAGAGATAACGACTCTGTGAACTGTCAATCTTCTTCTATCTATTTGTTCAAGCATATTCTTCCATCACTGTGTTCTGCTTGTGTCATAAGGGGCAAACTGTGCTATCCCATTTTATCTCTAAAGCAATAGTAAAAATGCCATACACAATATCAAAGCAGTCAGTTTCGAATACCACGTGCAATCATTAACAGCTTCTTTATTCAAGGTAGGTTTTAAATAATCGTTTAAATAGTATTTCCGGTGTATGAAGTAGTTCAAATTACTCATTAATTCCATATGCAGTTAAAATTAAATAGTAACTTATTCTCTGTAGACTGCACCAAACTGTTGATCAAGGAATATATATTGAATGTTTAAAAAAATGTTAAGCAAATGTTTCAGCCTCTTCTGTAAACTAAAGCTGAAATATATACAGCTGTTAAGTGCAGTTAAATTATTTTCCTGAATTACTAAATATTTTTTGAAACTTTTTATCTTCAGGAAAACCTTCCTCAGACTTCAAAGAATATTTTTAAAACCTATACTAATTGGTTTAGCCGTGATCGATATTAGTGCTTAGCAACATATTAAGAGATTTTTTATTTATAAGGCTGCACATTACATATACTACTTTTTATCCATTTTGGGTAAAGCAAATTTTCCATTTCCATTTATAGATTGAGAACCAAATGTGTATCGCTCATTTGTCTGCATTCCTTAAAAATATTCTTACAGTTACTATCCATCGGAAAATCAGTACAACATCAACAGGTTTTAAAACTTTCGAGGTAAATTAGGAAAGAATTACTTATAAGCAAGTATCGTTTGATAAAATGCATAACACAACTTAAGGTGACTGCTATTTTCAGATACTTATGTGCTGTATTCATTAGCTATAAGAGTAAGTACATCGAAAGTGGTAACCACTCACCAACCGGAACACTTTCTAAGACTTCGGGCTTTGGATATAGGTTAGCGTGGGGTCAAATTCTTTAGTTTATATTACCACTTTTGTAATTAAAATATACCATAAAATTTATTGACTTTCCTACTTATTCAGTTTGACCAAGTCCTCACACAGGCATTTAATTTTTAGTCTATGAAAACGAGAAGAATAATGCTTAACAGAGGATCGGCTACTTATATTTTTATAAAAAAAGAAAACATGTTTTACAATTATTAAATGTAGTTCCATAGGAGATGGAAAACCAAACATAAAATAAAGTGTTCCGGTACGGGTAATTAAATTAATGGGTTTTCTTTCGTAAAATAATCCATTAAAACATATACAGGTGTTCAGTGGAATAACGGAATGCAGTGTACATCCCTGTTATTTTCTGCCAACTCTGTTACAATTTTACTTAATGTCAGTTAATACCGGGTGTCTTAAAATTCCCACCTACCCTTTTTCTTTCATAAGAATGGAGAGAATGATATATTTCGAGCGATATTTGTATGACAAACTGAAGAATTTTATGATGTATGACAATTTTTTAATCTCCCTCAGTGGAGTATTTTAGGGGTAAGTCGATAATTTCAATAGGAACCCCTAGCAAGTAATACTTGATTTTAAAGGTAAAATAAAACTTAGTAGAATGTAGAATGTTAGTATGTAGGACAAATTCAGTGCAGTTTGACCAGTAAACATCCCCCGAAGTAAATCAATTCATCTATATAAAACACGTTATATAAAATTAAACCATCCATGTTTTTAAACATGTGTTGAAACACCAAATAGAAATAGAAATTTGTATAGAACTTTTTGATACCAGATTTATAATAAATTACTTATTATATGAATACGTAAACTATGTAACAGATAATTTGTTACATACTGAGACTAAATAAATAAATTTTCGGGAAATAACTTATTAAATTTAAAAAGGTGTTTTAGTTATATAATATTCCATCATTATTATTTAACTTTACATAATATTCTTAGGTCTACTTATTTTATACTAGTAGTATTCTTTAAAAGTTAATGGGGAGTTATAATGTCCGGCAAATATATTTATATGTAAAACATTTTCGGATTCTACACATACATTTTTATTCCTCCTTTATTAAGATCTTATTGAAACTTACGAAGAAGTACTAATGAATATATTTTTTGCAATATGTCTAGTTATTTATATACATACATGTCTTTATTCGTCATGTTTGACCTCAACTTGGAAATAATAAAAAGTTGTAAGCCTCGTGCAGGATATTGAAATATTCCCAAAAGAACACTTCTAAGTAATAAAACAGTTTTTATTTTATTTGTAATTTAGTGAAGAATATGACAGTAAATAATACCTGTCTCCATTAAAGTATACCAACCATTTATTATTTTAAATTGGGTGTATTTTTATTCTTATGTATTTGTTTATCCTATTTATGTAAATTTAACTGCATGATATTGATATAATTAAAAACTATGCAAAAGATATAAATATGTCATATTTTTCTACCATTTTAATGATTATAATTTGTATACATCAAAATCGTTGTAAGGCACAAAAGCATACAAAAATGCAAGAATTTTAAGACTTACCAATTTAAGTTACCTTTCAAATCATAAAATGTAATCCTTTATTAAATCCTGTCTATATATATAATACCTGGTATATATATACCAGAAAGTTATTCCTATCTCTCATAATTTAATGATTTCAAAATGATCAGAGAAGAATTTAAATGGAGATGAAATTCCATTTTAACTTAATACATAATTGATAATAGGATTGTTATAACCATTTGATCTGATATAATAGTTTTGCTCTGAAATAGTGACTAGTTTTCCTTTACTTAAGGGAGGTTAAACTCCACTTTGTAGTACGCTGAAAGGTTAAAGACAAGTATGCAACGTTGACGAAAGGAAGATAAAGGAGGTGAGGTGGGAGACCCTTCAGTGAATTATTCAAACTCTATCTCGTCTTTACAGTGAATTAATTAACTTGGCAAGACGTGTTAGGAGCCGCATCGTATCTTCGGTGTTGTGCAACTTGCACATTTATTATCCCTAACTACCCCTGACACATCCTCATCAGTATATTTCCAAACTTTCCACAATTAGGATGTGATCAAAGTAGTTTTACTTGATCACAAATTCCTTCCTTACATGAAAGCTTGGTTTTATTAAAATTTTATCCTTACAGAAACACTTATTTTCATACCTCAATTATGAAACTTTTTGTATATTCTATAAAATATGCCCTTTGTATCTGACACGCATCTTCTATAAATTCTCAAAAGAAATATAAATAAAAAAGTTCAAAGTAAAATGAAACCACTTAAGAATATTCCCAAGCAGAAGCACAATTTAAACTAATAGCAATAACTTACTCCTGGCTGTCACATTTTATCAACTTTACCTCAGCTAGCACTTGTAAAATTAGTCTAAGTAAACCAAGTTGAAATTGGCATTTTGCATTTCATTTATTATTTTTATTTCAATAGCACATTTATGTATATGTAAACACTTCATATAATTACTTCCCATGTTACTGTGAGTTCTAGTTTCATCAACGGTACTTATCTGTGGGTTTCTTATCACACGGAAAAACTTTTACAAAAGGGGTTAAAAATATATACTAGAGTACATTTTAAACAAATAATATTTCGATGAAAACGTTATAAAAGGTTTGTTTAGTTCATTCTGTACTTTAAATAATGCTAATAACCTCCTGATGGTGTATAGAATATGTTCAAGGTATACATAACATTAATATCTGAGTGTAAACATTTTTATATTTCCTGCTTAAAGATTTTCATGACAAAACATTTTCAGTATCCGATGTGTTTACTAAATGAAAATGATCCACACGCAGTTACTTTAAGGATTCTGAGTCATGTAAACTATAAACCTAAACTACTGAAAGTGAAAGTTTGCTAATCATTGTAACGGTCTTTCGTTAACAAATTAATATCTGTAACGCATGGCTTTTCCAGTAATGTTATCTGGATTTCGAAACACCAACCAAAAAACCTTGGAGTCAACGAAATTAAGAAATCCACTTTCTCTCCATATGGCTCGCCTAACAAATTGAAAACTTGGTTTTATTGTGAGATGTATAGAAATATCTCCAAGACAATTATATATATATATATATATATATATATTTCCATTTTGTAGTCCAGAGTTACCACATGATTACTTTTACATAGAGATTTGATGTAATAGCATTAATTTGATTATATTTAAATCCTAAACTATTCTAGTATCAGAAGGTCCGAACTTTGAATCCCATTCATTATTGCACAATCTCCTTTGAGTTCTTGTAACAACAATATGTGCATTACACAATGCAATTGCTCTTTGTTAATGATTGTAAAAGATTACCATCTCATGTTACGCCTCGTTTAAAGTTCTAACTCATTAGATATTCCTTTCCAGAATATTCATATGCTTCTTTTATTTCCATAATAAATTACCAATAGTCACTACGAGACTACTCTATCCTCACTGTTTTCTATCTGATTAGTCTTGTTGCCTCTAAAACAAACATTATTGGATACCTACTCGAAGGTAAGATACTCCGCAAATTCCAAATATGAGGATTACGTATCCCCAATAATTTAGAGAAAATCCGTTTTCGTTGATTTCCTACCATCTGACTTGGTGTCTTGGTGTTACTTGAATAGGCCATAACCAGTAGATGTATACACGACACTCCTCTTGGTATATATGTATTGAAATTTCCATGATCCATTGTATTGCAACTCCTATTACCAGACCTAGACCAATGAGAGAAACCAATCCTAGTTTCCACGTAAAATTTATTCTCTCTAAAGGCTGATAGTTTTATTATAATAAACCGTTAAGGAGTCTGGTAAGGCCGATCATAATTAATCTTACTATGACTAAAACTAACCAATTCTATAGAGTAACTGTATCACATTTGTTAATATCGTACGTTATAAAATGTCTTATGATTGCAGTTAGTTTTGAAAAGTATGTATCCTACGATGTTCCCTTTTCCATCATCGTTGCCCATAACTATAACAAAGTTTAATAGCTTAATATTACCTTTAGTTTTTAACTTTAACTTCACAATCAATAGAGGCCTTCTTTAGACCAAGAGGCCTCAATATTCCAAGTTTCAAGTATCTATGACGTTCTAAAATTAGTCATACATTACGATGAGTTGTATGTAAAAAAACGGATATGCAAACATGAGGTTCTTAGAATGCCATTTAGTATACCTTTTTCATTCTAGGTGTCAAATTTGATTGAGTATATTCCAAAATCCCAATCCATTCGTTTCTATATGGAGTGAAAACTGACCGAAAAATAGTAGAACTACATGCTAAAACACATTTCTAAAAATTATAATATTTTTCACAACAGAGTAAAATAATTCAATCATTTTCTGAGGTCCTGGTATCAGGGTTAAATGTTTTGTACCTGCGACTATACTTTTAGATGCACAGTGCTCAAAGTCTGCAGTCTCAGATAAACCACTAGACCCTTCGTGCTCAGCAATTATAAAACAGTCAGATATATCCGATGATCCTTGAGGGAACCAATAAGTAGCAATGTTTATTCTACAGCGCGGATCGTTTGCTTTCAATTCCTCAACCGTAAAGTGTAGATAATTGGAACAAAGCGGATCGTTTCACAATCCTATCGTGCATTCATCAATAACAATGGATAATTTAATAGGTTTTACATCTTTATTTTCCTAGTAGTAGCAAAATATTTACATAATGAACACAAGGAATACAGGTTCAGAAATGACATTGCAACGACAAGTTATTTTAATACCCAAATCGAAAGTGCTTTTTATATTTAAACAATAATTATTTCTACGCTTTAAGTTCTTCTTATAATCCGTTGCACGAAAATTGTATATTTCCATTATATAATACTAACTACTCATATAGAAATGTATCTTCATGAAACGTTAACGTCTATATGTCAGTATTTATTTTAGATATCTTCCACAAAGATAGACGGATATATCGCTAAAGAACATCCAATAAATTAAACATAAGTATTATAAACATTATAAACGTAGTGAAATTATATGTTAACAAATCATTAGCATAATATTACTCTTTTTCCATTGGCCATTAAAATTATGATTTACACTGACATAAATTAACAAATAATATAGTGCTATAATATAGTTTCCGAAAAAATGTAATATTTTATTATGTTTATTTCTAATGAACTTTCTCTCATTTTGTATAAACTTGATTAAAAACGCCGTATAAAGTTAATAATACAAATATAGGGCATTAGTAGTTCTATAAAATTAGCATACCTTTCCTAAAGAACGAATGTTATCTTAAGTTTAAACTGTATAACTATTTACTTGCGTTTTTAAGGTGCTATGAAGTAATTCAGTGTAATCATAATTGATATGAAATTCCAAACAATAATGCAGTAACACTGACATGTTATAAGGATATTGTAACTTATGAATCATCTAATACCTACAATTACTATTCATAAAGAACAAATACTTTTAAAATTTCAAAAAATTATATATCTATATCAGTTGTGTTGTGTAAATAGTGTCCTCTTTGAACATTCAAACAAAAAGAAGTTCCGTCCAGCTCAACCTGAGTAAGGAAGGGGAAGAGTATTATGAGAGCCTGTCAACAAAAGACAAGTGCTACCAACCCCTGGACTAAATTACCCTGCTTCATTTTGTAATTAGGTCAAACACTTTCTCCTAAGTACCTCTCAACTTAGACAACTCGTCCTCAGTGTAATTGGGTTCTTTTATGTTCTATTTAACTTTACATCAATGAAAATCCATGGGACATAATGAAGCCCTGTCTACAGCGAATAACTAAACAAAAGATATTACTTTCTTCTCTAACAATGTTAAATAATAATGTATTTTTAAACACTTAATACCTACTCAAATTAACTAGTTATTTGATGGAAAATCAGCCTATCCTTGTTCATAGATATATTTTTTCTCCAAATTATATTATAAAGTGTGGTTGTAAATAGTTTACGAGTGCATTAGGAATAACGGTTGAAAGATTATATTTACAAACGAAAAAAAATAATATGGTATATAAACAAACCAAAGGTGTATCTAGCGTGATATAAGCTACATGATTGAGGATTGCGCATAAGTGTCCATATTTTCTGTAATATACAAGTGTTAATTTTGAAAGGGTACGTTTGATTAGCTAGAAATTTAGAAGAATGTTATACTTTAATTTCCGATTATGATATACCTATATAGGCAAGAATTAGTAAAATATGTAAATTATGCGATGTTCTGTATGCTCTGCAAATAGTAGTATTATTAACTTATAATTGTGTAATCCTTATATAGTTGTTTATACTAATAGTCCACACCATATTAAGATTGCCAATATTGAACTAAAACTCTTTAACATATATTCCCTATTATGTTAGAATAACAATATTTATGGACGGAATATGTAATTAATACTAAGAAGCTGATAATTTAATAAATTCTGTTTTTTACTTTATATAAGACTATTTTAAAATAGGTATAGTGGAAATATATGACTCTATTACTATGAATTTAAATATTTTATATCGTTAATTTACTATAATCACTGACAGCTGTATAGTTGTTTGATTTAAGAGATTAATTCAGTTGATGATGAGTTGTACAGGTACATAGAAATATCACCACCTCACAGTACTAAATGAATGATATACGACTCACTGCATTGTGATGCAATCCTTCTTTTCAGATATGTTTTGTCATGCAATGATTATGTTATGAATGTATATGAAAATTGTATCACATTTTCATAAAATAATAAAAAATATCTTTGAAAATGTAATAATAATATCGCTATACTACTGATTTTCCAAATTAAGTAATTTGTTTGATTCATTAGTTACGCAGGGTGATCAATGATTCATACTGATGAGGTGTGATGAGTTCCGGGGGATAATTTTAGTTAGTTTTGAAGTCCGACGCTAGAGCTGCGCTTCGGTTACAAACTTTGATTGTAACCGTTCAAATGTTTACTACCTAAGCTTCTCACTACGCAGAGCGGTCCGATCACTCATACTGTCCGTAACTTTGTAGCACTTAATGATTAATCTCTTGTGTAACTAATACTATCTACACTATAATTAATATGGATTTGAAATATATTGTAAGGTTGCTGAAATTCAATGTTGAACGGCAAGTGTTCTCATTTGATACGAACGATATCAAAGATTCCAATCCGAAGATCACTTGTTATAGAAAGCACATGTTTTGTTTGCTCGAATAAGAATTATTTACAAGTCAGATCTTGCTACCATCAGAATAACGTTGATAAAACTCTGGCTTAGCATATTAGAATTCGGCCACTTAGGCTATATGGTACTTCATAAACACTTTATAATCACAAATACTACATCCCCTATTTAATTTTGCAGAATATGTATGAGCTAATACTACTATTACGATAGGTGTTCTTTCTTATAACAAGGTAGTATTATGCTAAACAGCCCGTCACGTTATAGGCTATGTTAAATTTTATTACTTGTTTTATTTTAATAATGTCCTGCGGAAAGTTTAATATGCTATGAATCGAACATACAATAACTTAAAAAAAAAAAACAGATAGTCTACTTATAAACGCTCAGTCAAATTCCATGAATAGACATGCTACATCATTAAGCTATATGTTTTCTATATAGAAATCAAGCTTTATGCATAACGTTAAATCTACACATAAATTGGTACTCAAGATATTCTGCACATAGCAAGGCTATATAAAGGCTCTGGCACTTCACCAAGCACGGTGTTGCCTAAGTAGACACGACGATAATTGCGAAGATTCAAGTCTATACCTAAATCTATATTTTCAGATATCATGCAAAAAAACAAGCACACACGAAGATAGAAAAACATACATATATAATACGAATTTGCAATAATATTTCGTGATAGCTAAGCCAAATATACAGTTTCAAGTTTACAGCTGAATTCATTCTGGATATTTTATTCTAAGTTCTAAGCTTTGATCCTCTACCGAGACCCATACAGGTACAGGGACCTCTATATTTAATACATACCCTAAACTGCCGCAATGCAGGACCGAAATATCCGAATATATAAACATAACTACCAATCTGCCTAACATCTTAAGATAAAATTGCATTAGATTGAACCTAATTTGATCCTAATTTAACTTAACTTTGTTTATTTTATTTATCACTGTCTTGTTGCCAACATAATACCATAGAATCACCATGAAACTCTTTGCTAATGTTCAGACAAATACCTTGGGGTGACATGCACTATAATTAAATTCGAAGATTCTTGTCTGAAAATGAAACCTCATGAATGAAAAACTTCAATTATATGTCTTCGTTTTAGAGATACAATGCGGACAGATAGACATACAACACAGGCAACAATGATGTTTTTCAGCCCTGCAAGTGATAAGTTTCATCTTACGCTCAGTCAACTTAGAATGTTTTCACGAAAATACGTTGCTACGAAATGCAATTTGTATTCTTTCTTGGTTCAAACAAATTACACTGAGACAATGTACAAACGATATGTACTGGGAAATAATTTACTTAAATCACGAATAATTATACTACTAACTATTTTAATATATGAATATATGCCCGAATCCATATAAATAACAACCAACGCTCTCGTGTGTTATATGATGCTACTATTCTGCAGTCCAACGCAACTAAAGCTTTGATGGGTTTGTTTATTCATGGTAGCCTCGTCAAATACTGCATCCTTGATATGGAACACAAGTATATGATGTTTAAACAACACAGGCAACAATGATGTTTTTCAGCCCTGCAAGTGATAAGTTTCATCTTACGCTCAGTCAACTTAGAAATGTTTTCACGAAAAATACGTTTGCTACGAAATTCAATTAGTATTCTTTCTTGGTTCAAACAAATTACACTGAGAGAAATGTGCAAACGATATGTACTGGGAAATAATTTACTTAAATCACGAATAATTATACTACTAACTATTTAATATATGAATATATGCCCGAATCCATATAAATAACTAACCAACGCTCTCGTGTGTTATAATGCTGCAACTAATTCTGCAGTCGAACACAACTAAAGCTTTGATGGGTTTGTTTATTCATGGTAGTGAGCCGGTTCAATACCTATATCTCCCCGGCTCATGTGTGTTTTATATATTGTGTGTGTGGTTTTTATTGGCTGCAGAGGCGACTGACCTTTTGAAGGCGTTTGGCCTTTCCGGCAGAGTGGCAAAGACTCCGAGCCGTGGTGTACAAGTTAGGAGTAGCTCCAGTTTAATATATTAGTTTAATTAAGTGTTTTGTTTATTTTCTGAGCTGATTTCCTTCTGACATGTGCGGCTAAGTTTACGGCCCCTCACTGATGAGGTCCAAGGATGAATTGTTTCCTCCTGTCATCTCTCCATCATGCGTGGTCGCAGAGAACCTTCGCTTTTGCGCTCTACTGAAGGACGGCCACCATGATGGACATTTCTACCAGTCAACATCTGTGATACCTGTGATATTGTTATTGTTGCCATTTATATAGTTTATATTTTGTTATTTAATTTTAAGTTAGTTTTAGATATTATTTAGTTATTTCTTGGATTTCATTAGGAGCCCGCCCTTAGCCGAAGGATACCGGGTGAAATTGGCATTTCTTGTTTCAAATTATGGCGTTTCTAATTTTTGTATGCAGGTGCACCTGACAAGGATTGTTTGAGGTATCTACTACTGCAGGCACCTTTTATTTTTTTATTTTTTTTTATTTTATAGTATATATACATATTTATTTATATTGACTGGATAGGCCTATGTGTGGTCTTAGTAAATGAACCTGAGTATACTGACCACGGTGTTCTTTTTTTTTACCTAGTATAGTCTTGATCCGGCATCCCGTTCGCCACCATGGGCGCACGCTTCCCTGATGGTTTGCTGTGGGTGTGCGAGCGGCGATGTACGGTTTCAATGGTAGCAGAGCGTGGTTAGCTGCTCTCTCAGCTGTCTCTCAGTTCTGGTTTTGTTTGTTGGTGTAGGTTAGTGTTAGGTAGGGGGAGGTCAGAGTACACAACTTTTTTATTAGGAGCTCGCCCTAGCACAGGATACCGGGTGGAATTGGTTTAGTGTCTTGCTTCCTGCAGACTTTACCCTTTGCAGGGAGCAAGGGACTCTAAATTGCTTAACCGCTAAATTTATCTAACTGTACTCTACTTCTCCCCTATCAATGTGTTTGTTTTTGTTATATTTATGCTTCTGTGTTTGTAGGTTGTGGTTTGTGTATATTTGCAGGGGATCCTTCTATTAGGTGGCAGGTATTAAGTTCTTCACTTGGACCTCGTCAGTGTAAGCCCTTTGTGAGTTGAGTCCACTTAGGTTACTAAGTAATTGTTGCGTACGCTTTGTTGTATTTATTTTGTCTTAATTGTTTGGTATGGCGTTTTCCCTGGTGCCCTGAACATCTGCGCAAGCCCGAGTTGGTTTTTGAGGTCCTGGCGAGAGGACAGAAGCCCGAGGGAGATGGTGAGGGCATTAAGAGCTCAATTACGGGCTTGTATAGCGTTGGACCGCAGCTGGAATGCAGAGTTCCAAATTAATATACTGAATTTGAGTTTTGTAAAACCCGAATGGAAGAGTTAGAAGACGACATTAATTTTGAGTCACTTCCCATGTCCGGGTCAGCAAAGGCTAGATTGGCATCTCAGCTTTTACATTGGCGTGACAGAATAGTTTTACTTATGTCAGCTCCTAGTCTAGACTCTGATATTAAAAGTTGGGCTTTTTCGGCCAGTAATAAATTAAAACAAGCCTAGATGGTTTGAGTGAGGTGCGCTCGGTGAAAGAGAAGGGGGGTACTATTTACCGCTGTCACTCCAACGGAGGTTCCACTACCATTACTTTTGCTAACCATCCACCGGCTCTTTCTTTCGAGACTCCCAGAGTTACTATGTCTCCGATGGGTAGTGGCCCTCCTGAAGCGGCTGGTGAGGCATCATCTATAGTTGTGCCTTCCTTTTCTAGCTTTGGCAAACTGCCTCATCCTTTGGGGAGTGTTTTTACAACACTTCCCCAGAGTTGATGGACTTGACACTAATTTACTTATCCATTTCCTTCTGGAAGTTTTTAAGCTAAGAGAATTTCCTGGTATGACAGATGCCATGCTTTATGCAGATTTTAGCGCAGTTTTTCCTTAAGGCCGCTTTTTGATCGCCTTCTAGACTGCCTTAAGCGAGGTTGCCACATTTGACCAGTTCCACGCCGAGATCTTGGAGTTCTTTTTGTACCTGCTCGGGTTAGGGAGCGCTTGCGGGTGGAACGCGTTTACCGTCCTCAGGCACCAGACGAGACGTTGAGCCATTTTGTCGGGGAGATACGGGATGTAGCCCGGGTGTTGCGCTTGAGCTTGAGCGAAACGGATTTGGTGAGCCTTATTTTGGAGGGCATTAAACCTGAAGAACGCTCCCGTTTGATTTTTTTGTAGCCGTCCCGCATCTTTTGCGGATTTGGACCGCCTCTCCATCATCTCCAGAGGGGTTCAGGATGCGGATGATCAAAGGGAGGCCATGTCGAGGCATCTTCCTCACTTGCCTCCGGGGCCGGTCCATGCTCCGGTGCAGTCTGAGCCAGCAGCTGCTCCTTCCCGTAGGCAGCCTCCTACCTGTTATGGCTTGCAAGCAAGTGGGACATATTAGACCGTTTTGTCCACTTAATAAAAAAAACTAGTAAGCTTGCGGACGAGTAAGCCCGACTCGTGCCGTAAAGGTAATTTTGAGGGCAAATATGTACCTAATTTTTGATGGTAAAAGGGTAGCTGGTTTAATACAGAACAGAAAGAAAACAGAAGAAATAGACGTGGGGGCAGTTATCATCGTTGGCCGAGAGGGGAGGTTGCTGCTCTGGCTGCGCAGGGAGTAAGGGCTGCCCGCTCAACCTGCCCACAACTGGATGTGCTTGTGGGAATGTGGTGCAGAAGGCCCTGGTTGATTCTGGGTCAGCACGCAGCCTGATTTCTTTGTCGTTTTTTGAAGATCTAAAATCCTCTGGGCTAATACGGCAGGTTGAGCCTAGTTCACTTATCTGCTGGACTGCTTCACGCACACCTTTACCTATTATCTGTAGTGCCCAGATTCACATCAAAATTAATTATTTCTCTTGGGATTGGAGCTTTTTGGTGGCTAAGGACCTGACTTTTCCTTTCATCTTGGGAGCAGATTTTATTGGAAAAACTGCATGATTTTGGATTTGGCCTCCAGTCATGTTTTCTTTGCTTTCGCCAGGCGGGTGATCGTTCCCTTTTCAGATGTCGAGTCTCGTGGGACTGCTGCCTTAGAGATGGAAAGATAAGAGCTTGACTCCTCCTGACCATCTAGGACATCTTACGCCGAAAGAGGCTGAGGACATAAGGCAGATTTGTTCCAGTTTCCTGAAGTCCTAACTGACAAACTGGGTACGACCAATCTCTTGGAATACGAGATTCGTCTACAGACACCCGTCCTGTACGTTCCCATCCATATAAGCTTGCTCCGCCCAAGATGGAAATTCTGAGAAATATGATTGATGATTTACTTAAGAGTGGGGTGATCGAGCCGTCTTGCTCAAATTTTTTCCAGTCCAGCGTTTCTAGTGCCGAAAACCTAATGGGAAGTCCAGATTGGTCCTGGATTATCGAAAGCTCAATGCTCAGATAGAAATTGACTCCGTGCTCTCCCCGATTTGCATTCTGCTTTCGACTGGTTTGGTAAGGCCAAGTATTTCTCCATTTTTGATCTTAATCAGGCATACCATCAGATTCCTCTAAAACACGAGTCTCGACCTCTCACTGCCTTTTGTGTGCCTTGGAATTTGTACCAGTTCACCCGAGTGCCAATGGGCCTGGCTGTGGGGGCCCAAACACTCACCAGAACTCCCTGGATTCTATCTTTCATGATGTCAAATTAAGTTCGTGTTCAACTATCAGGATGACCTGCTTGTGTACAGTGAGAGTTATGAGGAGCACTTGACTCATCTAGAGGAAGTTCTAACTAGGCTGCGAGAGTCTGGCCTTACCGTCAATCCTGAAAAGGTGAGTTTTTGCTCAGCCTGAAATATCGTTTCTGGGTCATCTTGTCTCTTCTCGAGGTGTTTGTATTGATCCAGAGAGAACCCAGGCAATCAGGGAGTTTCCTCCTCCTAAGGATGCCAAGGGGATTGCCCGTTTTGTGGGAATGATAAATTTTTATCGTCGTTTCATCCCCAATGTTGCTGAAGTGGCGGCCCCTCTGAACTCTCTTAGGAAAAAGGGTGCCAAGTTTGAGTGGGGTGAAGCGCAACAGACTGCTTTTGAGCAGCTGAAAGAGGCAGTGATGCAGCCTCCAGTCTTGGCTATGCCTGATTTCAGTCGTAAGTTCGTCTTGCAAACTGATGCTTCCTCCTTAGCCGTTGCTGCTGTTTTATCACAAGAAGTAAGATGGTATCCGGCAGCCCATAGCTTATGCTTCAACGCACGTTAACCCCTTGTGAGAAGAAGAGTTGTTCTGTTTATGAGCTGGAATGTTTGGCTGTCGTGTTTGGAATTAATAAGTTCAGGCGTTACCTAGAACATAAAGAATTTTTGTTGGAAACCGACAACCAGGCACTTTCTTGGCTCCTTGCCCACCCCCGTCAGCTCCGGAAAGATTGGTCGCTGGGTAGTCCAAATTTCTGCCCTTAAGTTCACAGTGCAGCACGTGCGAGGCACCCAAAATATCATAGCGGACACACTGTCACGCATGTATCACTTACCCAACGACCACCAGAAATTTATCAGAGCCGCCATGTTGTGGCGTGCTCCTAGACTTTCCTCTGGCATTTTCGGACATTGTTCCACACCAACTTAAGGATCCCGAGCTGACTGCTATCATCAATGAGCTTAAAAACGGAGGTGCCCACCCTCCTTATTTTCTGTACCGAGGTGCTCTATGCTGCCGTGACAAGCAGCGGAGAAAACCTAAGTTAGTGCTGCCAAGCTTTCTTGTACCGATGGTCTTTCAGTATTTTTCATTCTTCTCCTGTGGGCGGACATCTAGGAATTCATAAGACCATCGCGAAGATTAGGGATCAGTTCATCTGGAAAGGTATGGACCGGGATATTGCAGCTCGAGTACGTTCTTGTGAACTGTGCTCGCTAAGCAAACCCGCTCAAAATACCAAGTTGGGTCTTTTGTCATCTGAGGTGGCGGAAAAACCTTTGGAGAAGGTTTTCATTGACTATGTTTTGGCCTCTCCCGCGTAGCAAGTCTGGAAATAAGTTCCTACTTGTTTGTGTGGATGCCTTCTCCAAGTTTGTTTGGTTGTTCCCATTGCGGAGTGCTACCGCGCAGCTCACGGTGCAAGCACTTCGTAACCATTTTTTTTCAACACTTTGGAATCCCCGCCACCTTAGTTTCCGATAATGGTTCACAGTTTGTCTCCAATATCTTTAAAAGAATGTGCTTTGGGCACGGAATCCGCCATGTGGACTACTTCCCCTTTCTATCCCTCAGCCTTCTCACCCGAACGGTTTAATCACAATCTTCGATCTGCTCTCATTGCCTTTCATGCGGAAAATCAGACCACCTGGGATCAACAACTACCTTGGATCCAATTTGCCTTTAATACGGCCCAGCATGAAAGTCACAAGGCGGTACCTTTCGAGTTATTATTTGGCTTTCCGCCAAACAACCCTTTGGCGAACCTTTGGAAAATTAGCGATCTTCTGCCACCTCCTTGGTACTCCCGATGTGAAAGCCACTTGGGAGGCAGCCAGGCGGAATCTCATTCGGGCTAGGGAGTTAGTAAGGAGGAAGTACAACCGAGGTCGTATTGCCAATCCCTTCCAGGTGGGGGATCTAGTTTACTGCAAGGCTCTCACCCAGTCAGTTCGGCTGTGGATAAAAGAGCTGCTAAACTTTGCTACAGGTGGGACTGGTCCCCACCGCATCTTGAAGTTTCTGACTCCGGTGACTGCCCGACTGGGAGATCCTCAGTCCGAGAAGATTTTCAGGAAGGCGCACATATCCCATCTGAAGCCTTGCCGGAGTCATCCGTGATTCCTCTTTAGTCTGTGCGGGAGGGTTTTAGCTCCAGAGGCCTGATCACCTCTGCTCTTTCTTCCTGATCAAGGTTTCCTGTTTTCTTCTTTGTACCCATGCTACTCTTGGAGGGATTTCTTGCCTCCAACTGGATTTTCTTGGTTTTTCCCTTCTGCTGACTTCATGGTTTCCGGTTATTTTTCTTCAACCATTGGGGGGGAGAGGCATTTCGTTCGGTTCTTCTTTTTGAAGAAATTTACAGAGGGGTGTTCCTCCTTTTGGGGGGGGAGTCTGAGCCGGTTCAATACCTATATCTCCCCGGCTCATGTGTGTTTTATATAGTGTGTGTGTGGTTTATTGGCTGCAGAGGCGACTGACCTTTTGAAGGCGTTTGGCCTTTCCGGCAGAGTGGCAAAGACTCCGAGCCGTGGTGTACAAGTTAGGAGTAGCTCCAGTTTAATATATTAGTTTAATTAAGTGTTTTGTTTATTTGCTGAGCTGATTTCCTTCTGACATGTGCGGCTAAGTTTACGGCCCCTCACTGATGAGGTCCAAGGGATGAATTGTTTCCTCCTGTCATCTCTCCATCATGCGTGGTCGCAGAGAACCTTCGCTTTTGCGCTCTACTGAAGGACGGCCACCATGATGGACATTTCTACCAGTCAACATCTGTGATACCCTGTGATATTGTTATTGTTGCCATTTATATAGTTTATATTTTGTTATTTAATTTTAAGTTAGTTTTAGATATTATTTAGTTATTTCTTGGATTTCATTAGGAGCCCGCCCTTAGCCGAAGGATACCGGGTGAAATTGGCATTTCTTGTTTCAAATTATGGCGTTTCTAATTTTTGTATGCAGGTGCACCTGACAAGGATTGTTTGAGGTATCTACTACTGCAGCACCTTTTATTTTTTTTATTTTTTTTTATTTATAGTATATATACATATATTATTTATATTGACTGGATAGGCCTATGTGTGTCTTAGTAAATGAACCTGAGTATACTGACCACGGTGTTCTTTTTTTTTTTACCTAGTTTTAGTCTTGATCCGGCATCCCGTTCGCCACCATGGGCGCACGCTTCCCTGATGGTTTTGCTGTGGGTGTGCGAGCGGCGATTGTACGGTTTCAGTAGCCTCGTCAAATACGGCATCCTTGATATGGAACACAAGTATATATTAAACATTCAAATTAATACTAGTATATACAACTTAATATCATACATAAGTAAATATTTATTAATTAAATGAAAAGGAAAGAAACACCATTTACGCCGTATTATATAACCTCCTCAATATCAGGATCAATAATATTTTCATAATTTCTGAAGATTACTTATAAGACGTAAGCTATTTAAAGTAAAAATATAGGACGTGGTAAAAATTTAACCTTTTAAATATTTAAAATTCCACTTAACCTCTAACGATTACTTGTTTTCCTACAGGAAATTTCTCTATCGATTTAACGAAACAATAGGTTATATGTTTTACAATAGAAATTGGCCCCCGACTATTTAGGGGTTTCATAATTATTATTATTTCCTAAAAGTTTTTCAGGATCTTCTATATTTCATATTTTCCTGTGTATTGCTGTTCTATCAAAATATTTCAAATTATGTGTATTTTGAACTGTGCTATCATCTAAGGCTATTAGGAAACAATATATTTCATTTATGTCTGTATGTATTCCAGATTTTTCGTAAATACTGGGTACCGAAACACAAAAAATTTCAAATAAATTATATTAAAAATTATTACATTTATTTAAGTTGTGATGCTCGATACTTTCCATATTTTAATCCACGAGAATACGGGCCAGGTGAGGTGAGTAGTGTTAAGGTGCGAAAACAGTTACTTATTATAACGACTACCACATGTTAGGAACCTGGATGATACTGCCATAAAGGTTCCTGACATCCGGTCTCCAGTGAAATCTGTGAAATATGTACGCGTATATGTAGCTAAAACAGCAGTCCAATCGTAATGGTTTATTAAAAAATCTGTGAAAAGGTAGATTGCCTTAGATAATTAATGGTAACAGCATCATTATAATAGTGGTCATGTTCATTCATTATACAGCTATGTTATTATCAAATTATCAAACTATACAAGGCTGTTATTTTAAACTTATATGATATAAAAATACTTATATAAAAAGCAGTTTTAATAAACATTCTGCAAATTCTGTACATATTTTGCAATTTCCTGCACAATGTCTGACATATTTATTTCCAAAACATACTCAATCACCATAAAACCGCCATATGATATTTTAGTATGAAAATATATCGGTTTTTCAACTATTAGCCATATTTGGTATATATATTTTTATATATTGTATTTATGGGAGGCTACGTAGAGGTTACAACAGATAAAAATTAAAAGTTGAAATGAAATGAAATGAAATATGCCTTTATTGAAGAGGCGGAGTTAGGGCTATTTAGCCCTCTCTACCACTCAACCTCAAAAGTTGTTGGATAAAGAAATTTAGACTAGTGGAAATAGAGAAAACAAACTTTTTGTGACATGTACGGTAAATATTTTTCTTTCAATTTGATCCCAAAGAAACTTGTTACACAAATGTTTACATACTCTCCGAGTTTCGGTTATTTATGTATTGTAACCTCACATAAAAACGCTGCAAGTAGCAACGCTTGTCACCCTCTGGCAGAAACTTCATTATATCTTTTAAAATGTTTTATTTTATTAATACATGTTAAATATGATAAAACCCTTACGGCATTATTATCACTGTTTGTGTTTAAAATTCCTACGTATATTCTGGTTATTCCGTTAATTTTTGCAAAATTAGCATGGATAACTGTGTAAATAAATATATTACATGCGGTAAATGTAACTTTTATTTTTATAATTAATCTTATTCCACATTGTCTATAACATATGTTATGTTTATCGTTAATTATCATTATTTTACTCCGATAATGAGTTTGAAAAACTAAATTTGTAACAAAAGAATTTAAATAAGAAAATTATTTTTGAACTATTGAAAAATATGCTTATGAGTGATGACTTACTATATGTAACTCCTGCTTCACTCTGAAATTTTATTGTTCTACAGCTAGAGTAGCTCGTAATTTGAGGAATTGTTACCATATAACTGCTGAACACCAACTTTTATCGCTATGACGGGGTTATTGGCATTACTGTCCGTTGGACTTATGTTGGCTGAAATATAGGTAAGGAAATCAAACGTATTTGTGTACTGTAATATTTAATGAAGTTTGTTAATTTAGTTTCAAATCAAACAGTGATCGGCGCTGTGTTTAGAAGGGAATTGAAATGCAACAGCCACCATCAGGCTATTTTTGTGCAGCCAGCTGTATTGATTGTTTGTTCCTAAATAGAATGTGTGTTTAACATGTCAACATTAATATTGATCCAAACATAGACAAAAATGGGTTTTATGATCGTCCAACCACAGAATTTGGCTGAGCGTCGTTGAAGCCAATCATTCAGTAGGCTGACACAATGTCTCTTTTGTTTTCCGGTGCAAGTAAATATTTATTTGCCGTTCTATCAGTCAATAATAAGAGCATTTATAAACGTAAAACTATGCATTGAACCTAACCGATGCCTACTACGCGACACGTAGCTTGGGATACCTACCTTGTATTTATTAAGGCGCGATAATTCTTATTTCAATTCGTGTGTTGTCTCTCCATTCGAATGTCTGACCGTTTGTGCAATAACCTTAGTACATAGGTTCCTTTCATCTAATGAAGAACTCCAATAATAAAATAAAACAAATTACTGCTTTGCAAAGTTACAGTCAGCCCGGTAATTACTTTCCTTATTTCCTCAGGGCTTTTTACACTCAATACGTCATACTGTTTTATTAAGGACCCGATATGTTCATATTTAGATTATATACATACATATCTGCTCTAGGCGGGGCAAGTACTTTTGGTGATTCAATGTTTATTGAAATTATATGTATATATATATATATATATATATATATATATATGTGTGTGTGTGTGTGTGTGTGTGTGTGTGTGTGTGTGTGTGTGTGTGTGTGTGTGTGTGTGTCCGAATGCACGATAACTTTTGACGGAAAGGAACCAGAGACTTGAAATTTCTTACATAGGCTTCACTTTATTAGACAAAAAAAAATCACTATTGATTTTAGGGCCAACAAATCAAAAGGATATTCAGATACTGTCAATATATTTCATGTGATATATATATGTATTAAGTATAACATTAGAGAACATATATGGCTATAATGCGGTTGTAGTTATCGATAGGTATCGATGCAGATTTAGTATTCTTCAAACAATATAGTTACTGCGTAAAATTGTATAATTAATACTTTATATTTATTTTTAAACGCTTCAATGTATTAAATATTTGTTAGTAAATTGCAATATATTGAATAAATCGTATAATGAGTCAAAAGTCCTTACGTGATTGGTGAGAATTCCGTAACATTTGCTTTAAGACTGCCCTTCAAATTCTGTACTACATACAGGAGCAGCTGTTCAGAATCAATACTCCAATTCTACAACAGCTTTTTTCAATTTCAAATTGAAGTCAATGCAAACAGCTGGAAAACAGTAATTTATTTTGACTTTTAAAAATATATTATCAATATAAAGTTTTCCGACATCCACCTGTGTTATAGATATCGTTAATAACGATATAAAATATGCTAATAAATTGAGAAAAAAAACTACCAGTTTATCAAATTGAGCCATTCTTATTCCAATTTATAATTGTTTCATCTCTAAGGTATAGCTATTCAAGTTTTATTTACACCCAAATTTATAATATACTTAATTTTCCCTAATAAGTATATTATTGTATTATACATTGTCGTATAAGGTATCACAAATTAATATTTAAATGTTTTTTACTTTCTAGTTTTTGAATTATTAGATGTTGTACTAATAATACTTGTAACTTTTCATAATCAGAAATTTCTCACCCTACACGAACTTGGGCCGAAAAAGGTAACTTTACTTGCGCTCGAAAGACGAAAAATATGCTTAAGAATATCTTATAATTCTAGAAAATGTTAAAATAACATAATAAGTTTCTGGATACTAAGTAATTGGATGAAATCTAGTAGTATGAAATGTTTATTTCAAAGAACTCTAGAAAATACGTCCAACAATGGGGTGTTGAGTGACAAGAAGACAAAGGACCAGGCTTGCCAATACTCACCACATAATTTCTCTTCTTTATCCCTCAATCAGTTTAACGGCTCAAGCTGCGAATCCATTTACAACGAAATGTTAGTTTTTAAGCTCAACTGATTAAAAACGAAACTTTTTCGTAGTGTACTGCAATACATATATTTATAGTATTTTATTACATGCATATTGCACACTTTATACATGCATTATATCTATTTAAAAAAATATATATAGATATGAAGCAGTTTAAAGCTGTTTATTTCTTTAATATTTCTCAGGTAACGATTCAAAAAGAGTGGTAGTACTTAAAAATTCCTTGTAAAAGTAAGAATTTCAAAATACTGTTTTGTATTCTTTGATTTTAGCTCAATAACTAGAGTAAGAGTCATTTTTATCATCATATGCATGTACACATATTTATTGTACATTTTGTGTATTTTATTGCAATTACTTGTAGTTTCACTAATATAAAAAGTATTATTCCATTCATAAGACATTGGAAATATTACTCAATACTTATTGTAAATAAATACTTACTAACGTAAATCTTCTATAAAGATTCAGTGAACATTCGTTCAAATATAAATGTTGTCTAATTCTTCCACACAAAGCTTTACAATAAGAATAAAGGAGTAAAACAGATTTTAATTTTTTTCAAAACAGTGTTAGTGTGGATTTTAAACTATAGTTTATTGAGCAGTTTAGTGTTTGTTTTCACTAAAGCTCATCAGTTACGTATACATTTTGTTTTAGTACAAATTAAATTTTGTATTCCTAATGAAGTACTCCCATACAAATTTATGTCTCATTTATTTGTTTGAATATTTATTCCTTCAAAAAAATTTTTTAAAGTATAACATGCTTTTTTTACATAGTAGATTTATGTAAGTATATAAAGCTGTTTCTGGTACTATCTTTGTTCCTCTTTATTGCAGTAAGTAAATAATAAGAATAGCGTTGAGTAAATTTAAACAAACATACATTATTATGCTTAATTAATTTATAAAGACTGTTCTTCAGATTTCCAACCAATTAAGTCAACAGTTTTACTCCGGGTTTCCAACTATCTTGAGGCAATTGTTTAGTTCTTGTAAACACTGTTCTGCAATTCTCATCGATTAGTGAATTTTTATTTGGCGACGTGCTATAGCACATCCATATAAGGTACCATTTTATGATATGATATGAGTTTATGTTCATAGGGAGTAGAACAGTTTTAGTGCTAATTTAAAAACGGTGTTAGTGTAGTTTTAAGACTAGTTTGTTTTGTGGCCATCGTATATCTTATCCCTAAAATTTAATCGGTTTCGTGTATATTTTGTGTTAAATAAAAATCAAATTTTTTATGCGTAATAAATACATTCCGTTGAACGTATATCTCTTTTTTAATATTTATTCCCGAACAAATTTAAGATCAAGTTTTAACCAGAACTTTATAAAATTCCATTTAAAATTTCCTGGAAGTAACAGAACACATATGATGTCAAGATTCATAATTTATAGTAATAATATGACTCGCAATTCATTAGTTGCCTGCAGTGCGTGTTTCATACGCATAATCTACCACTGTATTTGTTTACCTAATATTTTCTAAACTAGCAATCATGGTCTGAAATTTTAGAATACACTGTTTAAACTCTTGGCATATTATATTTTGTAGTGTACGTTTGGTCTATGCTCTAAATATTACAGATTAAAATATATTTTTAATTTTATATTTCAAAAATTGTGAGTGTCCTTAAAGTGTTGCTTATGTTATTTACAAGGTAGAATTATGGTGCAACATGTGTCGTAAGAGGCTACACTGAAATTGCATTAAAATTTTCATATGAAATTCTCATTTCATTCATTCTCGAGATCTCCTGCGGACAGGTAGACAGTCATAAAATCGTACGAAATAGTTACGCATTTATTACGCATAAGTAACGCATTCTTGTAGATATAAAGTTTCATGCTAAATATGAAGCCAACGAAAATCTTCGTTGACATATCTTCCCACATGATACATACAGATAGGAAATTATCAAAATCTAAATGTATCAAAATGTATCTGAACATTTATGTTTTGTTGGGTTTGTTATACGTTGGGTTTTATTCCAGTGTTTAAATAATACAAGTCTACACACCAAGTCCCTATAAAATGATGGTGTAAGTTTTGAGACAGTTAGGCTACATGAATTGATACTTCCAACATTTAAATACATTATATTCAGTGTGTATTCAGTTTGTTTACAAACTTAATTATTCTGATATTTACATGCTGAAATCATTTTTCATCAGTTACCCGTAAGAAAAATTTAAAAATATTTTCTACCGTCCAGCTTAGAGTGTTTTTCATGTAGAAATATAGCTTTATGAAAATATAAATTCTATATTTTAGACAGATGTTTTGTATTCGAGAAATCGCGTGGACGGGCAGTCGACCATACTGACAGATATTGTTTTTTAGCCCCATGAGTGATAGACTATGCTAAAGCTCAGGCAATATATTAAATACAAATATTATAAAAGTAGAAGTATTATATGTTAACATATCATAATCGTAATATTTCTATTTTTCCTTCAGCCAATCAATTTATGATTAACACTATCATATAAAACAAAAATACAATGATGTCAATAGTTCATGCTAATATGTAATATATCGATACATATTGTTTAGTTTTAGCAAAATTCTTCGTATGTTATACAAACTCTGATAAAAGCAAAATATAATATTTAGTTTATAAAATTTGAAGGATTATACAACATTTTCTTCAAAATATTTTGGCTAGAACTGTATAGTAATTTACTCGTATTTTATAAGGTACTTAAAAAATTTTAATGTACTTTAATATAATAATTTGTCTATATATACGTTATAAGGATATTAAAACTTGTGTTTATTTAACACACTGATTATCTACAAACAAAAAGCCATATATATATATTTAAATAATTTTAAATCTTGTATTACTGTATCAGTTACGTTGTGTAAACAGTGTCCCCTTTGACCAGTCAAACAAAAAGAAGTTCCACCCAGCGCAACGAGTGTGGGAGAGGGGAGGGAGTATTGTGAGAGTCTGTCAACAAAACACAAGTGCTACCAACCCCTGGACAAAATTACCCTGCTTCATTTTGTAATTTATTAGGTCAAACACTTTCTCCTAAGTACCTCTCAACTTAGACAACCTATCCTCAGTGTAATTGGGTTCTTTTACGTTCTATTTAACTTTGCATCAATGGAAATCCCTGCGACATCATGAAGATCTGTGTATAGCTAATTACTCAACAAATGATATTACCGGTACCTCCTTATCCTACAATATTAAACCATAATAAATTTATAGTATCAAGCAAACAAATTAAACATATTACCACGAACTAGTTATTTGATGCAAATAAACAACCATGAATAAATTTTATTCCTAAATTCCAGCATAAAGTATACTTGTAAATAGTTTGCAAACGCAATTAGAATAACTCCTAAACTATTATACGCATATTTCGTTACAAACGGCAACTAATCATTTATGAGAGTTTAAACTTAATCTCTTTTTTCAACCATAAACAAAACGGGTATCATTAAGCTTTTACCGTGTATCAGAAATTGCGCATTACTGCCCATCTATTCCACAGTTGTCTAATTTTAATTTTGAACTCGCAAGTCCAAATGAGGTAAACATTTTTCAATAATACATTCTTTTCAAAATATGTTAAATTTGTATATACGAGAACTACTAAAAATGTAAACAATACCATAATCTTTATGCGTAAAAATGGCAGGGTTAAATAATTATATAAGCGTTTATACTAATATTGAAAATCATATTTGATATCAGTTATTGCAAAACAACCATTTCCACTTTATTCCGAATTATCTTATAGAAACAATGGTTAGTGATGGAATATTAAAATTATAATTAAGATGCTCGTATTTCAATAAAATCTGTTTATTTTGTTTTTATAACTATTTTTATAATACTTTTTAAAACTATGGAAACAGAGGCATCTATCACTATTTTAAAATGTTATTGAAATATATACCAACACTGAGGGCCGGTGTATCAATCGACTGCCGTCTTCGGTACTGGGAGTACATTCAGGCGTGTGACAAAGCCTCTAAGGTGGTTATGTCTCTCGACAGGCTGATGGCTAACGTAACAAGCCTTAGGTCAAGTAAGAGACGCGTCCTCATGTCTACTGTAAACTCAACCCTTCTATATGGCTCAGAGGTTTGGGAGGGTGTCATAAGGATAAGGCGATACAGTCACAGGCTGTTATCGGTACAGAGAAGAGCGGCACTTACGGTCACCTGCGCCTATCGCACCGTTTCCGGTTCGGCCGTGGTGGTGTTGGCTAGTGTGATTCCTATTGATCTGCTGGCCATCGAGAGACAGACCGTCTTTAGGGAGGCTGCCGAGCGGGGTAGAGAGGATGCCTTGGCTGCTGCCAGGGTGGAGACTCTGCAGGTTTGGCAGCGAAGGTGGACGGAAGGATCGGACGGTCGCTGGACCTTCCGTCTCATTCAAGAGCCCTGGATAGATCGTGGCCACGGGGAGACAGATTTCTACCTGTGTCAGTTCCTCACGGGCACGGTTACTTTAGGAAGTACCTCTACAGTATGGGAAAAGTCAGGTCGCCTCGGTATGCTTACTGCCCGGAGGAAGATGATGATGTTCATCACACCATCTTCGCTTGCGGGCGCTTCAACGAGGCCAGGCGAACGCTCGCCACCACAGTTGGCGATGTTTCGGCAGACCCATTATATAAATGGGGAGTGTCACGGCCTGAAATGGTTTCCTTACTCTAACATTAACGGTTACTGACAACAGTGGTACCTAATTATCTATAAAATGGATTTACATCACTCAATATAAACAGGACTCTTAGTAGTAGGCCTAGAGGGTGGCTTATGAACGCAATGGTTTATGTGAAGTTGGACTGCTTTATGTATTTGATGTTAACTGCATCACCAGTGTCCGCCATGGTGACCTGCTTCACTTTCCCAGAGTCAAGCATGAGTTTGGGAGGAGGAGCTTTTCTTACTTTGGCCCAAAGTTGTACAATGACCTCCCCCAGAACCTTAAACAGACTTCTGTTACTGTTTTAAAATAAAAGTAAAATTAAGAAAAATGATTGTACAGTAATTTATTTGTCTTGTTTGGGTGTTTTCTTTAGTCTATAGGTTTTAGTTTTTATTTTTATTTCCCAGTATTGTAAATAGTGTAAGATATGACAAGAGTTGTTCTGTAAAGCAGTTGTTATACTGAGAAACGCTTGCAATAAAGGCATTTTTATTTATTTATTATTATCGTAACGTTAATGTTTACTCCTAATACTGCTATATCATTGTCTACTTTCAAATTGTACACAACTGCCAACTTTAACTTACAAGATATGTGTGTGTGTGTGTGTGTGTGTGTGTGTGTAAAATTTACAGAAATGCTATTTTTTTAAAGATTTAAACAATTCTGCACGAGTTCTTTACAAAATCCTGTGCAATATCTGATATACTTAATATCTTTTCACTTTTTGCATAGCCGATATCGTCAAACATTAGAAATATTTTAGTTATATCATACACATACAATAAAATGAATTAGCTATTTTTTATCATTGTATTTATGTAAATTGTCTTAGATGGATGAAAACACAATACAAAAGGCTAGATAATTAAACTAAGGTAATAAGATAAAAACATTTATTTGCGACATATACTTTAAATATTTCATTTACTGTTATATCCAATAGAAAGGTATTATACGGCTTTTACATGTTTTCAGAGTCCCGGTTATTTATGTATTCTGGTCTCACACACAAACGTTGAGAGCAACTAAGCTTGTCACCCTCCAGCATAAATTGAATTACATATTTCAACACTTTTGATTTTATCGATATAAGTTAAATGCTATAAAAGTCTTACGACATTGATATTACCTTTTTTTATTGAAAAACTCATATTTTGTTTGATATAATAGTTAATGTGTAGGAAGTCATGATGAATTACAGTTTTGTATCCTAGTACATATACTCTGAGTATTCAGAAGATTGTTCCAATATTTGAAAGAAAAACAATTTAAATTATTATATTAAATGGATGGATTTTTTTATAACTGTTACTAATATTTCTAAGATTATTTTACTCTGAATTTTTATGTTATGCTATCGCATCGTTAATTAGCATTAAGTTACTTCGATAATTACACTTAGAAACTACATTTATAACATACATTTAAAATAAGATTTATTTTTCAAACCAATGGAAAGTACTCCTTGAATGATTTTTTATTCTACACCGTTTCTGCGTTACTCAGATATTTGATTGTTCTACAGCTAGAGAAATTCGTAGAACAATTATTGCACCAGTGTTGCAATATCAGCTGTTGACCACTATTGCGGGGCTGTGGTCACTACTGTATGGTTAACTTACATTGAGGCTGAAAACTATGAATAAAGTCAAACGAACGTATTTGTGTATGGACAAATCTAATGTAATGTTTGTTTATTGAATTAGGCGTATGAATAGTTTTTCACACGCGTAAAACTGACAACAGTGTTGGCCAGGGGGTGTAGAGAGTAGATTAGAATGCAACGACCACCATCAGTCTATTTTGGTGGGCCAACTCTATTGATTTTCTTTTATGAATATAATGCAGTGTTTAAAATTTCACAGAATGTAGTGTTTTAAAATTTCACTTTGAAACCATTAATATTCCAAACATAGGTAGTAAAGAAAGAGTTCTATGATTGTGGATGACCAACTACGGAATTAGGCTGTGTCAAAATTCCTATTTTCTTTGGTAGAGGATTAAAACTTTCTTGTATTATCTGCAGCTATGACACGTGTTGTACCATAATCCTAACTGCCATTTACTGAGAACGTGATAATGCCTCCTTAAAATCATGTGTTGTTCCTCCATCCGTCTATATTGTCCATTTGTGCAATAGCTCCTAATGTAATGGTCTTGAAACTTACTACAAGGGTTCTTCTTCGTCCAATGAAGATCACAAGTGATTTAAATATAAAAATATAGAAGCGCATCAAAGTTGCACCTAATTATTTGCAGTCAAGTCAGTAAAGACTGTTCTTATTTTTCCAGGTACTAGATGCACTATTGTATAGGTTTATTACGGAATCGAGGTTTTTTTCTTAAATCGTATCTTTTTGTCTGTATGTATGTAGGCATGACAACTCTTGACTAAAAAGTACCATGAACTTGACATTTCTTATACATGATTTTCATATTCCAAGTAAAAACAGAATTTATTTATTTACAATAGGCCTATTTACAATATTCAAAGGGACAGAAAGTTACAATTAATAATATTCTAACGGAACATAGATATTCATTGCAAAGCTGGTGAATATATATAGATCTGAGGAAGAGATCAGTTTGCAAATATCGAAACGTGCTGCTACTGATTTTTTGTATTACTGAACGATGGCAAATGTTCGGGAAAATTCTGCTTTCATCACACTCATTCCATCGTCTAAAAAGAACTTAAAACATATATTTTCTGATATATATTTTTTTTATTTGTTTAATAATGTTGAATGTAGTCCGGTTCTACGTCCGTTTTATTAATTAATTTGGTTTTAGTATTATTAATACGATTACGTACTAATTATGTTCGTAGTAGTAAAAAGTTTATATCAATACTTTTAACACATTTTAATATATAAAATAACTGTTTAAAATTTCAGTATGTTGAATAATTTGTCTTATGGGTCAGAAGCACTCATGTGATTGGTGCGAATTCCGTAACACATGCTGTAAGTCAAACTGGCTGTAAAAGTTTGTTGGCCTGTTCAACAGGAGCAGCTGTTCTGAATTAATTTCGCACTTCTAAATCAGCTGTTTTCAATTTCGTATTGAAATCAATGCGAACAGCTGGGAAGCAACATTTTGTTTTTTCTAATACCAATAAAAGTTTTCTCTTTCTACCCGATTTAAAAATATTGTTAAAATTATTATAGAGAGTATAGTAATAAATAAAAAATACCTTATCAGACTTTGCCAGTTTTTTCTACTGTACTATTAATTTATCTTTTGGTTAAAACCATTAAAGTTCATTTGTATTCATATTTATATTTTACCTTTTCCGCATAGAAGGTATATTATATTAAATATTCTCGTCTAAGCTTTTAAAAATATTTAAATGCTTAGTTAATTATGAATTATTAGATTTTATGATAATTACTTCAATTTTGAATGTAGCGACTATAAACTGACACTGATACAGACATAATTCCTGGAAACTGTAATCATGTTCGTCTGATGATATAAAAATAGTTCATGACGAAGTAGCTCAAAACAGATTACATCGTTTCGACATCAGAGACACCTAGATTGCAAGATGTAAAATATAATGTAATCCAGGTGAATTTCTTTTATCAATGTCTCATCTACGACATTTCTGACACGATCTCTAAGTACGGTGCTAAGTTCTCAACAGACTAAACACTACATGGGAGGTGAGTGGGAGGTAAACTCAATATTCATATTGAATAAACCCTTCCTTTCATAGCTACATAATATATATATATATATATATATATATATATATATATATATATATATATACTGTATATATATATATATGTGTGTGTGTGTGTTTGTGTGTGTTGTGTGTGTGTGTGTGTGTGTGTGTGTGTGTGTGTGTGTGTGTGTGTGTGTGTGTGTGTGTGTGTGTGTGTGTGTGTGTGTGTGTGTGTGTGTGTGTGTGTGTGTGTGTGTGTGTGTGTGTGTGTGTGTGTGTGTGTGTGTGTGTGTGTGTGTGTGTGTGTGTGTGTGTGTGTGTGTGTGTGTGTGGTGTGTGTGTGTGTGTGTGTGTGTGTGTGTGTGTGTGTGTGTGTGTGTGTGTGTGTGTGTGTGTGTGTGTGTGTGTGTGTGTGTGTGTGTGTGTGTAGCTACGTTATAAGTCTACTTATATACTTATATTTATCACGAAATAACAATTTGCATATACCGTTGACAAAAAAGCATTTACTAAATAAAATGACCCAAGCACGAATAATTTTCTTAAGAATATTTTATAATTGAAGAAAACGTAAAAATAATCTATCAAATTTAGTATATTAAATATTTAGACAAAATCTATTAATAAGAAACTTTTATTTCAAGGACCTCTATAAAATATGTCCAACAATGGATTTTTAAGTGACACGAAGACCAGAGACCAGGCTAAGCAATACTCACCACATAATTCTTCTTCTTTATCCTTCAATCAGTTTAACGGCTCGAGCTGCTAATCCATTTGCAGTTAAATGTTAGTGCTTACACTCAACTCATTAAAAACGTAACTTTTATATCGAAATACGTATATATTATAATCAGTGCACTCTCTATACATTCACATTCTAGGTAGGTTTTGTAATATTTTGTATTAAAACATATAACAAGCTTTGAAAGCCTGTTCATGTATTTAAAGTCAAAGTAAAGTATATATGTCTTATTTTACCAGACGAATTTAGGGCTAAGAAGGCCCCTTTAACTCAACGTGGGGACCAACGGCTTAAAGGTGACTGCCGAACCTCCACCAACGGCCAGGCAGGCGGAGTACTTGCAAGGACAGGATTGCTCAGCGGTCACCCATCCAAGCAGCAGTACGCCCGACGTTGCTTGATCCGGTTGTCTTTTGATAACCGTTATACCCGCTACACTACTCCATTAGCATATCTTGGTTATTTAATATGTATCAAGAAAGAAATCAGAAAATGTTATAGTACTTCCAAATTCTTTGTGGTAAAGTATTTTAAAATAAACAATAAATCCATATTATTCTCATCATAAAAACTTCGTAGTAAAATATTACTCACTTCCTATTAAAACTATTATCTTATTAAACTTATATCTGAGATGAGTTATATTAAATTTTATATACTTAAATACTAAGTTTAATAACTTTTAATGAGTTCCAATTAGGGTTTAATAACAAAATCCATTAATCCATGTATGTGTTTTAAATGAAGTGTTTATATTTACTCTTTTATCATATTAAAAAGTATAAAATATTATATGAATGCCATTAAATCCGGAATTTTCATCATCGCTTACTTTGCTGTATTTATGAAAGAGATTGCCGTATTTTTGTCTAATAAGGTATTTTTAACTAATTCATAAAAAATTCATTTTTAAATAATAAAATACTCCTTAAATTAACTAATTTTAAATGTTTTATTATAATATATTAAAACTTTACGTGCCGTGTAAAAAGCTTCAATGGAACATTTCAGGTCTATAGTTAATTTAACTGTTGTCAGATAGAACAACAGACAATAATACGGAAAAGAAATTTTTATATATCCCGGCAAACAAAAAATAAATTATGTCAGCTTACTGAGAAATGGGTATCGATGTGGCCTAGCGAAATTCCGTCGTTAGACATGAACGGTTATAAAACTTATTTTTGTCAAATTCAGGTCACATGTAAGAGTTCGAGTCTATAGATGAAATATATCTCAAGATATCTTGCATATGGTGCGATCACATTTTTATTCATTATATTAGGTTTCATACCAGTTTTTAAATAATACAAGTATAAAAAATACGACGCCATAAAATGGCGCTGTGTGTGTGCGTGTGTGTGCGGTTAGTTAGGCTACATGTGCTAATAATAGGTGTCGTAATGGGTCAAGCCCGTTTGGGTGTTGAGTTCTATTATAAGTCTACTGCGAATTTAGAAATTTATTTATTCGGCATTTTTATCGCTGCTATCTTGGTTATCCATGAGGCCAAAATATGAATATTCTTTAAAGCTCAACAAAGTCACCTGTAATAAATCGGTCAGCGTGGGGAAACCTCATAACTGCATAGACAAGGGCACCAGTACACAGGCATTCTGAACGCATCAGAGAATGTGAGAATTAAATATCGTCCCCACTTGCATGTCAACTGAAACAATCATTATAATGGCGATGGATGTGTGGAAAGAGAATTTTTCAAGTTTTTCAAATATTTAATTTAAAGGTATTTTAATGATAGCGTTATGATAAAATGTGTCAATCTTACAGATAAAAGGGCCAACCTCCCGGTACAGAGAAACTTTGACTGAAAAGATCCCTAACAGCAACACAAGGGAGCTCCAGAGCTTAACTTATTAAGTGACAGAAATAGTGGTAGTACTCGTCATCGTGACCTATGAAATTATGTTAATAACTAATGACTCTGTTAGTGTTAAATAGACTCGTATTTAACAAGATAGACTATATAATTAATAGTGGTTCTGTGACAGTGTATATTGGTGACCGTTTTATATTCACCGAGTGTTTCCATTTCAGCTAACCTTTAACAATAACGTTAACGCCAGATTAATCTTTAGGTAAATCTTCTATAATTATCTAGTGAACATAGAAATGTGGTCAAGCTTACATTTTTCTGACGGTTATATGCAAGCTTAGCAATGAGAAAACGGGATTGGAACAGTTTTTGGACAAAGTTAACAACAGTGGTAGTGTGATTTTAAAACTAGTTTTATGAGCATCAGATATTCATTGGTTTCGGTTACATATTTTATCAAGTACAAATTAAATTTTGTATGCCTAATAAAGTACTTCCATTAAAATTTATATCTTGTATTTGCTTGAATATTTATTCCCTAACGACTCTGTACTTAAAAAATAGTGTACGCAAGTATTAAAACATTCATTTATAATAAAGAAATAATGTTTTTTTCTGGCACTAATTTTATTTTCTGTATGGGGCAGTAATTACATAATAAAAGCGGCGCTGAAATGATTGTTGTGATTCAATAGACTTTGTTGTCCTTAATTAGTTTATAAAGACCATTCTGTAATTCTCCAACCAATTAGGTCACCAGATTTACTTCAGCTTTTCAACTATATCGAGGCAATTAGTTAGTTCTTGCAAACACTGATCTGCAACTGTCGGAAGGTTATTGAACCTTTACTGGTATCGTACTTATGACACTTCCATATGTTGTTCCATCTTCTATTGTTTTATGTATAATGTATAAAATACAAGGTTTAAAAACCAAAATCTTCCATATAAGTATAAGAGGTTTTCAATATCTCACGAGCTATGGGTAATAAATAAACTTTGCTCGTTTCTTTAACATGAACATTTAATTGTTGATTGCAAATGAAATTAGATTTTTTAACGAGCTTCGTTTACTTACGAGGATACTCGTTTAAAAGCGATAACGATCAGGATTGTACAGTTTTAAACAATGATTTATGTAATACTAATTTCAGAATTAATGGCTTAAAGTTATCTATACCTCTACCACAGGCTAGTTTGAAAAGTCAGCGTATGTTTGTTCAATATTTAAGTTATTAAATTCAAAATATATCAGCCAAGTGGATTTATTCTTCAAGGTTGGAGTATGACACGAATGACTCTTTTCACACAAGAAGAACGTGACTAATATTTAGTATGATTACATTCTGAGAGCAAAGCATTATTACAGTGTCTTATTTTAACGTTGAAAGAATTTTCTCCTGTTATGCATTGTTGTATAGCTGTTTTAAATTCGCTTGAATACCTTTTTATCAAAAGCCTCTTCAATCCCCGAATGGCATTATGATCTAATTTGTATTAACCAGATCGTTTTATATCCTACCCTCTAGTTGATGCTGGGGAGAATAACAGGATTTACCTGTAATTTATTCACGTTAATTCCTATGAAAGATTTATGCCGGTTCCAACAAAACGTCATAGTTTTTGTACGAAACCTACATAGTTTGCAGGATAGGCGAATGTATTTGAGCTACGTAAGCCCTGAATAGCCCGTCTAAGCGTTAAAAGAAGAGATTAAACCATGTTTATGCAGACTGGTTTGGCTCGTCTCGCCTTATGAATCCGTTTATCTTTATTCACACTCATTTAGAATTAATAAACTAATGAATCACCCTTTCAAGCTTTCTCCGCCCTTATGAATCCGATTTATTCTTTATTCACATTCATTTATAAAGAGTAAAATAACCAATCCTCCTCACAAGATTAATATATTTTTGAGGCTTTTCCTTTCTCCATAGTGATTGATTGATATACCTCTGCATTACTATAATATTGATCATCATTATATAAGGTTTAGCCTAGAATGTTAGTATTTACTATAAAATACAATTGTTTAGAGGCTTCCGTGATATTTCCGACAGCGAAGTGATGAACCAATTTTTTTTTGTAAAAGCTTTTGAATTTATGCATCGACCCCTCCCCTCCTCTCTCTCTCTATCGGTTTCAGTCATAAGGTTTTCCATTTTACTCTTTTGTACAAATCGATTTTCGTGAAGTAATTTTCTGTCCAGCTAACAAATTTTTTGTATGCTATAATCTCTTACCTTTACTTTTAATGAAACAGGTTCAGAGTTCTAGCAGGCTACTATGTTGTAATATTTTCTTGATGATAAAGTATTGTAAGTAATTAATTACAGACATTAAGTAACAACATATACAAAAATTGAGTTTCATTTTTACTTAACCATTGCTAAAAGAAGATCGAAGTCTCTATACAACACCCAGTCATGTTCATAATATTACCTTACGTATGTTATGAAATTTAGTTTCTCAAAATGCAAAGCAAATTAATATTATAAAAATGTATCGAACCATTAATCACATGCTGATCACGCACCTATGCGGTTAGATGTAGTTTCCGTCGTTAAAGGAAGATGTATCAATAACTATGCCCAAGATCTAATTTCAAACTTCAGAAAAATCCTCTGATTTTGCTAAAGCTGTGTCACCTAGAGATGTATTACTTGAAATGCAAGTTCTCTCGTGTTGGTGTTGGTGCTGTCTTACATGTAGCTGTGTGGCATCACAACTAACAGGTTTTAATTGCTCCCCAATGTCATAGTCGTCCAAAAACAGCCCAGTTCACTAGAGGATGTAGTACTTATGTTACCATATGAGAGCTAAAAGGGTATATAAAATACTGGGAATCTCAGACAATCTGTTTGTAATTGATCCAAGCTGACTATGTCGTCTGTAGATTGTTTTGTTGTTGGGTTCCTAGTACTCTGCTTATGTCAAGATTTAAACGATAATAGTCAGTAACACGTGCTGTAGGAATTATTGCGAATAGTTTTTGCAGAAACGGATGTATTGTGTTAAACTAATAACATGTAATATCAAATTATAAACTTATTTATATTTTTAGAGCGAAATACATTTAACCCAAATCTATAAACACAATTATAATTCTAAAAGTAATTAAAATAACAAAAACCTACTTAAAATATTACGAAAGTCATAAATATTGAACTCAATATTGATAAACGCTTCCTTCCATAGCTAAATACAATATAAGTATATATATATTATATATATATATGTATATATATATATATATATATATATTATAAATATTGAATCGCAAAAAAGTACTTGCTCCGCGGGACAATTTAATATTAAATAGGCTATTGCACTTATAAAATTTAATGAAGATATATTTATATATAAATATATATTATAATATATATATATATGTGTGTGTGTGTGTGTGTGTGTGTGTGTGTGTGTGTGTGTGTGTGTGTGTGTGTATGTGTGTGTGTGTGTGTGTGTGTGTGTGTGTGATGTGTGGGTGTGTGCGCTCGCGCGTGTGTGTATCCATAATATTATTTAATAAATCTTACATTTAAGGCTTAAAGTTGATATCAATCTAAGCGCTTAGACTCCTGTATTTACGAAAATACATACATTCTTATTTTTTTTGCGATAAAATCAATCTAACATTTTGGTTATAAATACAAGAACCTGCAGAAAACTAGTAGCAACAGTCGATATCTCTCCGGATGAGCTGTAATAATCTTTCATGTTTAGACCTGAATAATCGGTAACATTGAACACTTCTACTAACCGATAAAGTTACGGTTAGTGTTAAAACTCAACAGAGTGATTTCCTTCATAATCTTTTGAGCATCCATATTATTCTTAAGTCTTTTCAAGGTGAAAATTCATAGCCGAATCTAAGCATACATTTGTGTAGATCAGTGTATGTGTATAATGTATTATGATGTTAGTATAACACGATGTATACAGGGAAATGTGTATAGGCTTGAACAAACTAGTAGCAAAGCTAGAAAGAGCTCTAAAATCAGTAACAACTGAATAATAGAAAACTTAATAATTTAACCGATCGAAGGAACGGATGTCTTAAAGTACTTTATTTATGTTGGGCTTATTATGTTTTACGACAGTAAAAATATACGACATTTTTCAAAAACCGTGTTACTATTTTATATTATAACTGAATTATAATAACCAATAGTGTAATAATTAAAATACTGTTAGGCCCTACTACCAGGACATTAAAATCCAGAATCTGCTGCATATGCAGTCAGTATTATAGAAATCATATTTAATAGAAAGTATAACTGAACTCATGAAACAGAAATTAAGTTGGTTTGTCTGAAATGTTTCCTCTCAAATTCATGTAGTTGTTCTTTTTAAACAAACGGTTAATTGTGGTCTATCATTCTATTATGCCCTTCATTATCGGTAAAAAATTTTTGACTTTGCTTAAATAAAACACACGGTAAATATTTTTATCCAATAAACATATACTAATCTTATAAATTAAATGTAATATCTACAAACTTCACAATACGCTTGCTTTAAAAAACTAAAAAAATTTTTTAAACACACAGTGTACATCACTATACAATACCACTATTAACAATATTTTTTTTCTATTTACTGACGAGTCTATAAAAAATTACTAATACAATTCCATGTATCATGATCACAAGTATTACCCCTAATTAAGTCACTTCACACGCTCATTTCGAATTTCATTGACTCGCTGAGTCGCTACAGCCCCTTGAAAGTTTATTGGCGCTTCAAAAACACTCGAATTCAAGAACTTACTCTACAAGTCGTGAAGGGTTACAGTGCCCACCCACCGGATTGTAATGAGGGGTGGTGCGGGTCATATAAAGAAACTGACCCAACGCACGGAGCGCTCACTCCAAAAACGTTATCCATAGCTTATCCCTTTCGTTACTGTCAGGGATCTGAAATATTCGGTCACGTTACTTTGCATCAGAGGTTGATTTGTTTATCTGGAACACTCTCCCAACTCTACCCTTGTCCTAAAACTGCAAACAGAACAGGATTATCAGCTTTCAAGGGGGACGGCACGATATTTTCCTTTTGGACCAAGTCGCCCAAGTCTTCTTGGTCTCTTCGTTTTATCAAGGAGCGAAAATATAAATGGTCAGTTCCTGAGTCTTTGTAGACCTTTTCCAAAATTAATCCTAAAATATTGCATTCCAGACCATCGAAACCATGACCTAATTTACGGAATCCGAGCTTCTTCAGGCCTAAATATTGCATGTGGTTACGTAGATTGACCAGACCTCTCTACAAGGCATGGATGGGTAAATCCTTGACACAGCTTTTCCTAGACACTAGGTAGAACAGATGCCGATCTCGACGATGAAGCTAAGGTTTTTCCCCGTAATTAATCTCTGAAGCTCAAGTTCCTCCATTCTCTCAACATTCTTCCTGAATAACGTGACGATCCTTCACGAAGCCGCTACATACTCTGATACGCAGTGAACAAGGATAAACTCGTTTGGAAATGCACACAAATCTTTAGAAATCACCATGGTAACCGTACTTTCCTTAACCGATTCTAATTTTGAATGAATCCATAGAAATATGTTTTAACTGATTGAAGGGGTCGACCTTCCCTTCGTTTTCCTCATGATATGGAGAGAGGCGATTAAAGTAGACAATTTAAGTCTTCCCTTTTGATGGCTTATCAATCCGATAGATGACTTCACTTATTCTTCATATTAAACGGTCCTTTCTAAGATATTTGTAGATTAGTAATTCAATGAAGGTATGTTACATGCTGTTTATTTAGGATCCTCCTTTTTCAGTAGTTATTCATGATTCTTTTGAGTAACCCATCATACATTTAGTAATTTTTCTATTTTACCTTCAATCTTAATTGTTTGGACCCATAAGGAAGAAGTTATATTTCTATCCGTGAAATTTTGAATTATAATTTTTGTGATTTATGATGGCAAATGTCCCAGAATGTGTTATGGTATAATTTTATTTTCGGATGTACAGAGCATATTATGGATAGATAAGTTTACAGATAAGTATAATATTGCAGAAAGCTCATAAATAAAGATTACTGTTGTAGACTACAAATTATCCCAATTAAAATGTAAAGTTTTGTGACATTATTTTTTTTTTATAGTGCATAATCATTAAAATAATACATAATACATTAATATATAATTTTACTTAATTAATAAAAAATGTGTAAAAGTTTATCTAACCAACTCATTTTAAACTTGTTTTCAATTTACTAAACGTTTCCTGTTCGCTGTCATAAACCTAAACATTTAGTCTATATGAGGTCATATCCGTATACAAAGCCAGACAGCACAATACACTCAATGATTCAATAGACCATACTCAAAGCACAAACAAGTCTCATTCAGATTGCTTATTCATGTTTACAACATTCAAATGCAGAATTGGGTCCTGACATGCAATGGTACAATCACTTCCATATTTTCCAACAAAATATATTATGTAGTCTTTATGATGAAAATTGAATATTAATGTTACAATGCAAAACAAATTTGAATAGTCTATTCTCATGTATAAACAGTTATAGAAAACCAGTTATTATTTGTTGATAATTGTGTTTTCTAAATGAAGAGTATATAATTAGACTTATACCCTTTACTAATGGTATCTGGAGTCATATTCGGCAAATGAGATCGAAAATATTCGACGACGAAGAAGCTAAAAGCGAACAACATACATAGTCTCGACATTAGAGACAAATATGTCTATTTATATTGGGCTTTCATACTTCTGGGCATGTAGGACCGCTTTTGATTTGGACACAATATGTTAGTTAAAATGTCAAAGCCGAATTACATAACCTGGTTGGTGTTGTTCTAATACATAAGTTATTGTTAGCTATCTTAAAAGTCAATTGCTGTGATTACTATACACAATTTATTCAGGGGAAGCATGATATCGTTCCTGTGAGAGGATAAGCGTATCGGTAACTTGTTAATAAAGAAATGGAACATTTGCACTGATTGGGCCGCTCATAGACCACACTGGATCTTATCAATGTTTGAAGACTTTACCCCATTGAATTGAGGATGGCAGACAACCTTTATGCAATGTTTGCATGGCGCTATGAGCTTTTTATTTACTTCAAGCTTCTGAGCAAGGTACAACAAAATAGGATAAAGGAACAACACATTTAGTATTTGTGATTTTTCCAAATAAAAATTAGGCATACGTGATAACACTTTTTAGGAGCAGATAACGTGCAAGATTTATTACAGTCATATAAAAACCATAAGGGTAACCTAAATCTTTGCAGCTAAAAAAGTTATTGTGTCTACGCACTCTAAGTGGGTGGTTAGATGAATACAACGTACGTTTTAGTTGAGTACAGAGCACTGTTAGGAGAACGTAATGATTATTTAAGTAAAGTGGTAACGCAGAAAGAGAGAGAGAGAGAGAGAGAGAGAGAGAGAGAGAGAGAGAGAGAGAGAGAGAGAGAGAATGTGTAAAGGGAAACACAGCATTTTAGCAGCGTTTATCCGCCATCCACAAAATAAACAACAATTACACGTTTCAAATTGCTGACACCGCCTCATTTAACACTGCGCCAGACTTGTCTTTTACAGCTACAGGCTACTGCATCTAGGAACCTTAGTTGAAATGTTACTTTTATATTACTTAGGGGTACTTGTTTTTGTGTTTATTCTAAATTCTTACAAACAAACTTCTACTTTAATAATCAAGAGCGAACATTTAACCTTTATTAATTGATTGGGTTAGGTAAGCTTTATTGTGTTTCTGTAATATTATCTTGGTTGACATATATTTAATAATAACTAGATTAAAGTTTATGTATAAATAGCATACCAAGAAACCTACACTTAGTATTATTGTGTAAGCATCAGCGCCAGTTCCTTCCGCCTCTTTCTTCCGCCTTCCGCATCTTCCGCCAGTTCCTTATAAAAAAGATTCGATTTTTGTCTGGTCGTACGCACCATAAGTAAGCGAGAGGCTGTAAAGGTTTAAATTTCGTAAAACTCTCTACCTCTCCCCCTGCATTGTAGTTTAAAATGGGACAAATTTGTCAAATGAGATTCTTGATTTGCCCTTGTCTAAAATTGACTCCATTGCTTGAGTTCCATTGCTCTCCTGGTGAACCAAGTTTGTAACGTAACACAGAATAAACCAGTATAAATGAACGGCAGACTTCATGTCAGTGTACGCAGGTTCGTCTTACAGCGGACACACTCTAGTACGGAGAGCGAGTGCTATTGGACGGATGTTTGCCTTTATAAATTCACATTTGGAGGTAATATAAATATTATGTGCGTTTATCAATGTTCTAGTTTGTATCGCGTTTCAGGATACTATTAAAATTCTTTTTGGTAACACATTAACATTTTTCTAAATTTAGTAAAATATCTAGAAAAAACCTAAATTACTGAAATAATCTCAAAAAACAATCCTAAATATATTTTTCTTTTTAATCTAAGTACTTTTTATTATTTTTAAATATTTATGGTGAATACAAAAATAACTAATACACGTTCATGTTTTCAACTGTTTGCTTACAAATTTTAATTATCTTAACTTACAAACAGTTTGTATTTCATATTTTCGAAGTTAAATTATTTGTAGTAAAATACACATTTTATATTAACTTTAAATGCATAAATTTTAATGGTATTTAACACTTTTTCAAATTTTAATAATGTATTCTTTTTCAAATATTAGTCTCAGGTGCCAGATATGTTATGAAAATTTATTTATACAATTATTACTAAAGGTTTGAACGACACTACGGTTGTTGGTTCCGTTTAAAAGCACATATAATTGAAACCCATTAAAAAAATTTTTTAAAGGGAATTTTGAATGTTGTATTCGAATAACTCACTAAGAGTTTCATCTATTGGAAAGTTATTGACATTTTTATAAAACTTTATATGAATATGGAACAGTATTTGTGTACTACCATTGAGTGCCAAATACAACTATGTGGTATTATCTCAAAGGTCGAACGGTGCCTAAATTATAGTTTACCCAAATCTGATAAGGATCTGTACGCATCCTTTTTAACCATATTATTTTTTTGTAAAGCAATTCAACGTAGGCTACAAAATCCTTCCAAAATATTTTTTTAATATAGTGAAGAAAATGTTTTCTTTTGAATATATTAGCAACATTATACTAAGCAGATAACTACAATGTTATAACTATTTTATACAGAAAATGTTTTATTAAAGTTTGCCATTCATATTTAGATACCGATCTAGATACATACTTATTATGTTATAGTTAATATATTATAAGCAAACATTAATTTCATAACTTCAAAAAAGCTACCTAAAATACATAATTAATTTGTAATACATAGTTTGTTAGAAAATTATCTATATTTTTCTAAGTGAATGGTTACGTAAAAGAATATAAAATTTTGATTGAATATTTAATTATATACCATATGACTGACGCAACAGAAGTATCTATTTACTTTCATAACCTTTTTCATGTTGTGCACGCATATTTTTTTTATAGTGTGTGTATTTATAAGTAACAAATTTTAAAAATTGCTACTAAATATCTTAGCAATAAAATTATTCAGCTTTACACATAAATTATTTTAATAATTTATAAAATTGCGCTAATGAAAAGTGACGTAATTGCGAATATGGCAAGGGATAAGAGAAATGGAGGTATGCTGGCGGCACTGGATTTCTCTCATGCGTTTATATAGTTATTTTATAACAGTTACTCTGTACATTAAAACGTTGCTAGTTCACAGATACGATTACCAAATGTTCTTATCTAAAAATCTGACAAAAATAACGAAAATAAAAGAAAGCCACGGGTGTCCCTCAAGGTTTATGGTTGGGTCCAATTATATTGATTTTATACGCCACAGATTTTCAAGATGAAATGTCATGGTGTTCTTTAATCGTATGCAGACAATACTAAAGTACATAAAGTCACAAAATACATCATAAAGTACCCTCTTACAGGCGTCACTAAAGCTTTGCCAAATATTAATGACGACTTGTTCAATATAAAATTCTATTTGTATGGACATGGGTTTAAATCCTAATCAAAATTGAATGGGGATTAATACTTCGTTTTGCGTGTTTGTTTACTATATATTTAGGGGGTAGTAAACGCAGATCGTCTCTGGTTTTTTTTTAGAAATATCTGCTTACAGGATAGGATATTAGTTACAATTGAAAATGAGCACCATTGGCAACATTTTAAGCAATATTTAAGATATTTCTCAACGTAAAACGAATCAGTTAAGAAATTTGAATAGATTATATACCCTAATCCTTGTGTAAAAGAAACTGCACGTGATTAATTGTGAAGTGTCAACATAAAATTACTCTCTTCTCGTGTTATAAATGTTTTTAACTCAGTAAGTTTATATTATTCTTTCACTGAGCTAAGATTGTACTCTATGATTTGGTTTATAAGCTAAGGAAATTTTCTTTAATTTCTCACTATATGAAGCGGAAAATTTTGCTTTCATTGAAGCATCTCAGTTGGCTCTAGGCAGAGCAAATAATGCCTAGGATTTCGGATACTGGTGAACCCTCTTATTTTAAACTCATGCTGTCAACACGAGTGCATGTTAGAGAAGGACATACATGGCTGGATGACATGCTACAACCGTCAGAGGTAACCAAGCAAGCTTTCTCTTAATTTGGACCTCGGGAGTACAAAGTCTTACAACTAACTAACTATAAAGGGATTTTAAATGGTTAAAACAATTTTAAAAGATATATGTATTGATTGAGCAATATAAAATAGCGTTGGTTAAAACCTCTACTTGCTAGTTTTCAGTTCATAACTATTATAAAATATTTAGAAACTGAAAAATTATATTTTGGAGTTTTATACAGGTGAAACTTTAAATTAAATATAATTATATAAATTTAGACATAACTATAGTTATTTACACTAGTTTATATGTAAAAGTTTTGATTGTAAAGTAAAATCTGCTCACACAAAATTTCTAACATATTTAAATGAATTTTTTAACCTTTCAATACAAAAATGCAATATAAGCTATAGTGAATAACACTGATTTCTTCAGATTACATATGTAGGCTATAACAGACAAGTTGACACTGAGTATTATGAAGACGAACAATCCCACTGACAAGTCTTATTGAAATACTGACGGTTGAATATCCTACTGCAAATTCAACCATATTACACTTGTTAACTGCAGGAGAGACAAGGGAAGAGAGAGAACGAGATCTGCGTTCCATCGTATTTGCTAATTATTCTATTGTAAGTTTGAGGAAAATAAGTAAAATTGAAGATAATATTGAATAATTTGATAAAATTGAAATAAGTGAGGGCTCAGATTCTATAGGCGAAACAAAAAGTATTCAAAAGTATTTCAGGTTACCATAGTTACTCACCTACGCCCCTAAACGCTTGAGGACTAATTTTGTTCCTACCGTGCCAATCTAGCTCTGTTCATATACGCTATCCAAGTAACGTTTTGATCCAAATTAAACGACGGGATAACGTAAATAACACCGTTAGGGGTCCACCGAAACTAAACTCAGTGTACAATGCCTTTGCCAAGAAACATAATACTTATTGGCCCTACAATTATTTTAGTTTAATATTTCCTGCTAAACTGTATCTTGTAACTAAGTAAGAAACCTGTAAAGAACTCCAATAATATTTTTCTCTCGAGAAGGATAATCAAACAAATTAAAATGGTTTCCATAACCTTTATAGATGTTTGATAATAATTTTATCAAGACCAAATATTTTACAACACTTAATAGTTTGTAATGAATAAATGATTACTGATATTTAGTGATTAAATACCCATCTCAAGAAGGGATGATGTATTCAGGACTCGTGATGATGGGAGGGCTAGACAAGTTATTTTCAGAAAACGATTCAACGTCTCACCGTACTCATTAAAATGAAATGCTGCTTTTGCTCAGCATAAATACAGCAGATGTTCGTGTTCACTGCACTTTTTGTAAGTACAGTGAATTATTAAAATACTTTATAAATAGATTTTAATTAAAAAAAAACTGTTTATAACACATTAGTGTTCCACTATACGTAATGTCACTTTTTGACCATATTCATAACAATGCAATGCAATTTATAGTGAACGAGTTTTTGCTTTTTTATTCTTGTCTTATTGTTATTTTATAAATAATTTAAAGAACACTCTATGGTAACAAAAATTGAACTAAATTCATATTTTCTCTTTCTTCTTTATTAAATATTATTCTTCTTAATCATATTATGATACGATATAGTTTAATTAAAAGGCATAATAAACTGTAAATAATATTTCAGACTAAGCCTTGGTAAATCATCAGTAGTAATCATCAGGTCTAAATTCTGAAAGATTAAAATCTTTGTACTTTGTACTAATTGTATTTCACATTCTAACTTCTTATGGATAAAAAAATCATGATCAACCACAGTTAACTTTTTAATTCTTTGGAATAGATTTATTATAAGCTGTTCATATATCTTATACGTAATAATCTATATTATTTCCTCGAAAAAAATTAGTATCGTATAGGGTGTGAAGAAAACACCTATAATAACGTGTATTCTTTATTATATTTTTAGTTATATAATTCACATTACTTAACACATATATTACGATGGATTATGAAACATTCCAAATTATTATACCTTTACCACAGTACCTTGTTTGGGGAGAGACAAGACCAGCAGTAGCTACTACAGTGGTGGTATTTTTACTGGAGGAAATTACTTTACTTGTTCCCAGTACAAAGCTGAGCCACGTTCCCTAGGAATTATTAGAATAGTATGAACAAAACTGATCTAACTTTATCTTTGGCAACCAACAACTAGTTAGCAACAATACAGACGGCAATGGTAGAGCATCCCTTATCTAATAACTGTTAAGTTATTTATACCTAATTTATACCTGAGAGATTTATTGGGTAAATGTATTACTGTAAAATATTTTTACAACTATAAAAATTTACAAAATGGTTTTTATTTGTTTTTAACGAATTTTACAGGAATTATGTTTGTAATAAAGCATAGAGAGATGCTGTGAAATGTTCCTCCCACAACTCAGAGTGGAATGTATCTCCAAGACTGCAGGGACACGTTTACACTGAATGTTTTACACAGAGAGACTGTTCTTACGTCATTTACAGTGACACTGCCTTAGCTCATACCGACATTAGAATGAATGTAGCTTCTGCATTCTTCTACACGCTGGATTATGAAGTATGCAAGAAGGTTACAGTATTATAGGGTAATAACAATGAACACGTGAACTATAAGGTAATTACAGTAATAATCTTTAAAACTATACAGTACATATTTAAACGCTAACTTCCTCGCTGTAGTTACACTGAAAATTATATCTAACATGCAATAAACATGTAGACATCCTATAAAAAAATTCACTGTTATTAAACGTTTTGTGCTAAAAAGAATCACCTGTGTAACAGATATTGAAACAGTAAAGTCTGTTTGTTGCTCGTACTCTCACATTTTACTCGTAGATATGGGTTGGCATTGTAGAGAAAACAGTAAGTTCCTACATTTTAATATAATAGAAAAACCTATCATAATTATTATTTTAAAGCTTAAATATTGACAGTCATGCAAACAGTTTTACGGAAACCATAACATATTTACCATTCAACCTCTCTATATCTTTGAAATATTTACTTATCCAATAGAAAACTTAAAATTATTATTTCTGTTATAAAATTTATAAAAGTGTTTTATCAAACGAAGCAAAATTGCAGCCTGTGCCACCTTAGAATTTTCCGGTTTTAATTTATACTTCCATGCATACGGCAACAATATCTAAAAGGAGGATATGTAAGAATGTTGGAAACTATTCTGTGCGCTTTATCTTGAAAGATAACTATATGTATCAGCCTATCAGGATAGTGTCAAATTGATGGAAATGGAAGCCGTGTGCAGTGTGCAGAAGTGCTGCCTGGTTAACAGTGTGTTGAAGCTTTGATGTTGCAGACCCACTAATGTGCACTAATAGAGACACGTCGCGCCTCAGTCATTAGTTGACTTCAAAGCTAGAACTCTATTGTTAGTTGCACACTCAATAATTCATGACCAATACCGACAGGACGTCAAGACGAGTTCTGAACCTTAATTTCACCCGTCACGTCCCAACTTCAGCAAACTCGCTGTCATTACTGTCCAATATCCGCCTGTCTGTCTGTGTGCCATCTGTGTCTTCATCTCAAATTCCTTTCTCCTTACAGTTCTGAGTTTTAACTCGCATCAGATGATATTTCCAACTAAAACACCTAAGATGTTGTTCTAATACCGGTTGCAGTTTAAGTAATTTCGTTTTTAAGTATTGGTTAAAGTGAAACACTTGCTTGAATATTTCTCATGTGCTCTGTAAAATAAAACTCAATGAAAGTCTTTTTTCATATCTATTGGGCTTATACAATACTTATTAATTGTATAATAATTTCCAGTAATGTATTTTATAGCCCTTGGAAAAAATAGTATAAGTAATCAAGTTCTTACCTCGTCATAATTCATTCTTGTTGACCATATCTACAAGAGTAACGTGAAGTATTCACTACCAGAAGAGTAAAGAAAAGTAAATCGGTTAATAATTTTTTATTGTAATCAATTCACACAAGGGTTTACAAAAAACTGTTTTTAAAAGAATTACACGAAGATTACACAAGCTTAAAGCAGTAGTGGAATATGGAAATAAGTGTGTAAATTAGAAGTCTTATACAAAATAATCTAAAAATTTTTATATTCTGCAAAAAATACTAATGTCATCACAATTTTGCTAAATTAAAATTTAATAAAACACAAGATGTAAATATTTCTCACTAAGGCAGCTAAAAACGTGTCTCAGTTCCTAAGATTAAGAATTCTCCCTGTAAATAACTTACACCACCATCGTAATAATATCTCTCCATGCTAAATATTAACAGCCTCATTTTTAACGAGGGCTATGCAACAGGGCTTCCGACAGTTTCAAATAAACAATAAGGAACCTGTTTTTCAGGAAGCCTCACATCTCATGCGATGAAGCTCATTTTGTCAAAATGTGTGCCGTACTGTCAATTTTACAAAATTTGTGGCCTAAATATAAGCATTAAGCAAATTTCTGTACTCTTGCAATGTATATGCCCAATGGAAAAATGGAGCCGACCTGGTGAATTAAAGATACAAAAATACAATTGTAATGGACAGAACACAGGTAACCAAAATACTGTTCCATTTTAATCCAGCCACCTTAACACGCCTGTGGGTTATGTTATCTGTTTTCGTGAGATTAACACTTGCAGCTAATGAGAATTTTATCTCATCACATTATTGAAGATCAGGTTATTTGGATGTCGTCAATAAATAACGACCTGGGTACTTTATAAAACTTTTCTAAATTAATAAAAATTCTCTAGATTTAAAAGACTCCGGTCGGAAGATACCATTATAAAATTTGATGACAAATGTATATTTGTTAGCTAAATATAGTGAAATATACCAGAAATAAAAATTAATGAACTCGATATATCCATGTAAAATAATTTATGAAATCTAGACAAACGCTTAATTTCTGGTATGGAGCATAAAGTTGTTTTCTATTTGTTAAGCAAAGGGAGTTTTCAAAATGTACCGGCGTCCCTATTATATGGGATTTTTATTTCTCTAAACCAATCTGATGCTCCGTCCTCTCGCAGTCGTTCATCACCTGGACATCACCTTCTGGATATTGTCTTAGGAGGGTCGTCTAGGATGCTCCGACCGTGCTGCATTTTTGAAGCTCTTTCCTGTTCTTGGCCTTGTGACCCCTCTAGGCTTGGTACTTGTAAAGATTTTCGGATGGTTGCGTTGCGGAAAAGCCAAGGTTGGCGAGTGATGGAGTGGAGAGGCTTTTTTTGGTGGTCTCGAAAACCTTGTGGTTTGATCGGCTACAGTTTGCCTACCAAACTGTAAAAGCATACATTATTTCTGATCTTACAACAGCTGAAGATGGTGACCTTATTGATCAAATAATTGTCAATCAGTCAATCAGCGATCCCCATTCACTTTCTTTTCAAACTAATTAAAATGTGGCTAACAGAGAGTTTGAAAAAATAATATTGTTCATAAACACCACGTAGGCCCGATATTGAATAAAAGTTAAATGAACCCAAGTACAAGTATAAAGAGATTTAACGAAAATTTGGACTCCCACACTAAATATATTGTATAAAATGTAATATTATTTAATAAAATGTTGTATTTTAGCAATAAAACCGTTCATACGAATAATATAAAAGTTGCTTCGGTGGCAGTAAAATGTTTAATATCTTCACAGACAGATTAATTAAAAAAATTTTACAATCATAAAAATCCCATGAAATATAGAGAGATCGCTTTGATTTACTCGGGAAGCAGTCTGCAGCAAAATTAATTCATTAGAAGTTAGAGTGAATTCAAAGTAGATTAAATCTTGAACTCCGTTTATTATGAATACAGTACTATATCCACTTCTTAGATATGTTACAACTGAAAACATCATATATCTCATTACTTTACTCCATTGAACATATATGTGTTTTGCACCATTTATTAAAATAAATTTCAACCTAGGTCATTCAAGGTAGGCATAATAATTACAATTAAATTTATGTATGAAAATAAAGTATACTGTACCTTATAATAATATGACAATTAACAATTTCAAATGAAGATAAAATTAGTGATACGGTCAAAAACTGAAAATTTCGTAGAACGAACAGATTCGTATCCTTCGTAAAGTGTGTAAAACCTTTTATTAAAACTTTTAATAAACAGTATACCTGCTAACTTGGAGATAGATAGTTTTTCGAACTCTGGAAAATCCATGTAGCAGCAAAACATATTGAAAAATATTGTAGTTTAAAACACTTTTCACCTTACTATGATAGTATTAGTACAAACCACCATTAGTAATACAGCTCTAAATGTTAAAACCCACAAACTTAAAGTTAGAAAAACTTAGTTTATACGCTTTTGATTCCACGAACAACAACACTTCACATCTTTCCGTATTCATCTGGATAGCATTTTTATTCCTTATAAGCGACGCTATTCATGTTAATTTGAAAAGAAAACAAGAAGAATCTTGATTTTATCAAAACAAAGTAGAACCGGTAGAATTTCAATCCAAGAACTTGCTGTTAGTAATAAACTAAGTCAACACTTTCAGTTATACAGTTTGTCTTCATACTAACCGTAATGTTTTGATCTGGAAAAAAGGATCGTATAGTATTTAAAACTTTTTTTCATAACTTATAGTTTTATCTACTACACAATCTAGTAGATTCATCAATCGATTTAACCAAAAAACAAAGTGGTGTGATTGTAAAATTCTAATTACATTCGACTGTTAAAATTTCTGCTACATAAATTGTATTGTTGCGCAAGCATTATATTACCATAATATGGTATTCTAGTAAGGGTTAAAAAATAGTGGTTTCTTCTTAAGACAGTGTAATAAAATTTAGACAATTAAGTAAGATCGCCGCAATACCCAAATTATTTTAATTTATTTACCATACTAAAAGCATTAAGCATAAAGCATTAAAACTAAATTACAAATCATTCTTTACGTCGGTACGTTCAAAATTAATGGAAACCTAGGAATGTGCAATTTTTTACATTCTAGAGGATAGATACTCTGATGGAGTATGTTGCCTAAAACAGTATGAACGACTGAATGAACGATATTGCAGATGTGATAGCATGGATTCTCTGATGGCGGACGTATTGATAGAGGGGCTGACAGATAATATAGACAATTGCTGCAGATTTATGGTGCCCAAAACAGTATAATGAGTGTAAATGTACAATGTTGCAGATGTGAGAGTATAGATTCCCTGGTGGCGCATCTAGAAGATCGACAACTTCTGTGGCTCCATGGTGCCCAAAACCTCTCATGAGCAACGGTCCCAGACTGATGCTGGAGTTCCGGGTATCTACTCCTCTAGATACGCCCGGGGATTCACAGCCACCTACACCTTCACTGAGAGTGAGTTATAAATATTTTTAAATGTGAAACAAATAATAATTTTACTATCATGCACTAAATTGTGAGGATTATCTTTCATTGTATTGCTTACACGAGGATAATTCATTCTTGGGGAGTAGGTGTGCTTTTTATTACATACTTGATTACACAACTATACTACACAAAATATATAGAATATAAAAGATTATAGCTCATTACGCTACCGATGGTTAGGCAAAACCTTATTCAGTAACTAATTCAATGTCCCTTATGCTCCTCCTTTTTGAATACTTTTAACTTGCGCCCTTACTCAAAATAAGACTAATAGAATGGAAAGATTGACTATAATATTTTATTATAACTTCAAGGAGCATTGAATTTAAATAATTTAAATATTTATTCTAGTTCATAATATAACGCACTACATCTATTTACTGGCAAATAGTTTTATTTAAATATTCTACTTTTTTCCAAAAACATATTTCACTTTATAATTATTTACTAAGCTAATCCTTAAATCCCCAACACAATCATAAAATAATCACTGTTTTACGAAATATAATAAAACCCAATGAGCTCTGAGGAATCGACCCGAGAATTAAAGAATTATTTTGGTAAATTTATACGAGTTTCAAAAATATCTAAACATATACATAACAACAACATAAAACAATCTGAATAATATATTTTTTCACATTTTCAATAAATGTTATCGTGATTATGCAAAAAAAATGTGTTACGTTTCATATTACTTTTGCTTTTAAAGGCGGCAATATTTTATAAATAAACGGTAAATACGCTTGATTATACGTATAATAAAAATAATTTATTTAGAGGAATTTTATAAAAGATTTTTTAAATGCCATTTAAAAATTCAAATTTACGTTACATTACGTTACGTAACGTTACGTAAATTCAAACACTGTTTAGTACTTCATTAGTATGTAGAAACAAATTATTTTCAAAATATTTTATTGTTGAGTAAATACGTACAATGTCCCAAAATTGATATGAAATATTTTAAAAATGCGTACAAAAATAAAAAAAAATATATAAAGGGATTTTTCTACGTGTCCTTTATACTAATTACATTTAACATTTAATTTATTTTAAAATTTTTAGTTTCTAAATCTGTATTTAAATTTATTTTAGTTATTTTATTTTCAGCAATTATATCAAAGATACCAACAGAATTATAAATATTTGTTGTTTAACCCTAGTGACGGTGACTAAATAAAAATTAATAAAACAATTGTCAGCGATAACCTACGAATGGATTACGCCAGACTAACTAACTGCATGAATATTCAAGTCGTTAGTGAGGTCTGGCTGAATATTGGAAAGGATATAAATGTCGTCACTTTCAGTCGTACTTCAGATTCTTTCTAAGTGAATTCTAACTGAATAGCAAACATTAAAACTAATGATGTCTACACTCTACATAAAAAAGTAACGTTTTCGGCATTAAACAAAAGTAATAATCCTAAGCATAATTCGAAGGTTTTTATAGCATCACCTTTTTAATGATAGTTTGTACCCACTAACAACTCAAACATTAACGAATTTAGCTTAATAAATAACAATATTTTCACTATATTGTCTTTAAGCAAGTTTTAATTGACCTCGAATGTATCTTAAATCAATACAGCATTTGAGTTCCTAAACTTTTGTATTTTAATATGGTAAGACATAAGAGTAGGGTAAAGTATTAAGATATTGATTAAGAACTGAACACGTCGTGTGTTGCAACCTCACTCACTACACCCTCCAAACGTAACTGTCCGAACCCATTCCTTCTGACTCACAACCATGTCGTTTGGCGCTGAATTTAGTCCTCCTACTCATCTTTGCACGCTCCAATGGATCAGAGATATATATAATTTTCTAATGCTACCACACCAACTACCCTCACACTACAGGGATATCAATGGAATGAGATGTTGGTAATTAGTAAGAAGATTTTTGTAGATAAATTCACAAACTTCTGCGTCAACAAATGGCTCCAATAAATACGTATTTTACGAGTAGTTTACGATTGAATTCAGGCTTTTAAACTGCAAGATATTTTCGTGAATCAACAAACAAATACTTTCTACTTACCCAGTATTATAAAAAACATCTTTGGAGAATAAATAGCTGTATTAAAATAAGGTTATCGTGGGAAGACGTTCCGATAGTTTAGGGAGCGTTCAGGACTGGGAGTAAACAAAGAGATGCAGTAGCTAAAGATCGGGAGCTCACGGCATTTCAGAGCAAGTGTAATTTATGTTATAGAGGCTTTCAGAAGCCAGATGGTCCACTGCACATAATTTTTACTATACCGGTCTTATAAACTCTTAGATAAATATATCTGAAATTAACGGTTAGTAAACCAAGAGCCTCGTTTTGAAATATGTAATAATATTATTATAAAACCTTATAATTTTACACTCATCCCGATATATCTTTTGAGTTTAGGTAAACACAACTGAACAACGCTTTAGGTTCAAAATGTCATGTATAAGTGCGTACTTGAAAACGTTCATGAAATACGAATATACTTAGTTTATTGTCACATAAAAGACTAGCCATAACAATGTTCCATTTACCTCCGAGCACTCAACAGAGGACCGTAGTGTTATGGTCTGAAGTTACATATTGCAGTATATCATGTTCTGCAGAGACTGCAATAACAGACTTATTGCCTGTAATATTACAGAGTAGGCGGAGGAAAGCCAATGCTATCAGCGTGTCTTTACAAAACCTGTGGTATATTATACTTCCCCCTTATTATTTTGTTGGTAATTAAGTGAAATTTCTTTTATTTACAACTTATTTTTATTAAAACTATTATTTAGTTCACTTTTTATAAAACCTAAAAGCTTTTAGTACATTGCCAAATACATAGAATATGCTAATTTAACAATAACGTATTCCCCATATATTATAAAAAGAATAATAATATAAATTTAAAAAATAGTGTTGTGTTGTTACTGGAATTTTTAAAGCCATAATTTTACCATTATAAAGGTTTGAAAAATAAACTACTTTATTGTTATTATTTTATTAATTATTACATAACAAATGTAAAGTCTCCAAATTAATAATTTTAAATAGTTATTGGTAGTTACGTTTAATTACTCATTATTTCGTCAACTGAGATTTTATTACGGCAACTCACTATTAATACAACGAAATGTATTTTCTGAATGAACTCTAAATATTCAAACAGCTATATTATTATTATTCTTTAGAATTATAGTTTTACATATACTTTAGCATAGAGGTATGGTATTAGAAACAACATAATCTTTAAGAAATATCGATAGCTTAACATGATGGAAAATCACGAGTAATTATATTTTCCGAAGAAGGATATTTTTTAATTTAAGTTTTTTTTATAAATATGTAAACAATCAACAAACTGTTATATAATATATTGTCTGTTAAGAAATTAAATAAATTTAAAACGTAGGAAGTAATCAATTTGTCCCAAATGTATTAAATATATGTATAGTGAAATAATCATTTAAGTAGGATTTCTTGGAATGTATTACAAAATTTAATGATTTGCAATGGTAAAATTAACAATTATCTCTGGGCTGCGTTAATTCTACAAATCCTAATACAGGATTCTCACGATTTATCTATTGGCCAAACTAGGTGTCCCAACTTCGTTAGTTTGTGATTGCTGTGTGTTTTTTTTTTTTTTTTTTTTTTTTTTTTTTTTTTTTTTGCTCTGGGCTCGCGTGGTGTAATAAAGTGCCTATTAGTTCTCTCCAGTCAGGACTTCTTGCCACTCTTTTAGCAGCTTTTAGCACTCTAAGCGCCTTCAAGAAATGAGATAACTTTTAGGCGTAATTCAATCTACGCGACTTGTGAGCTAAATTTACAGGCGCGTTAGCTACTTACTGAATCTTAATCCAGAACCATCTTTGGGAAATTTGATCAATGTACTATTTGATTAGTTGTTTAACTTTAATTTTAGTTTCCACAGTTAGACATAAGATAATAAAGAGAAACAAAATTTTATGTCGATTTCATACGTCCAAAAAAAAAAGAAAACGTATTAGATAGAATATAGTAGCACAATAATTATTTAGTGTTTTACAAATACTTGAAAGAACCAGTCTTCTTCATTACAAGAAATCAAGGGCGAATGATTAATCAACAATAAATTTGAAAAATTGAGTAATGTAAAATAAAAAATAAATTCTCGTAGGACAAGTATAATATCTTTTGAAAATATCATTAATTAATGATATTAAAATTTTCTGAAAATGTCTGGTCATGACAGAAATATAGTTATTAGTGTTAAGAAGTATGGAAGCACTGCAGCCATGCCTCAATACCATTACAGGAGTATTACAAGGGTATTAGGATAACATAGTGCCTGCCATTAATGATAAACACGTTATACCTGACGGCAGTTAGTTGTACCTGTTGTATGGTACGACTAACTATCTGTATCACTTCCTGTGAAAAGTTCTTTACTATTTCTTGTATCATAGAGTATAAAATATATAATTTTTTTTTAAATGTCAGTATATTTAAGTTAAAATATATTTATAGTTTATTATGACTCAGTTTTACAATTTACTTTAACATTCATAATTTGGAGCAATTTATGCTAATGGTACAATCGTTCATATATATATATATATATATATATATATATATATATATATATATATATATATATATATTTAGTGGGGTGCAGCGTGCAAGCTGTGGGTTTTAGTCTGAAGAATCAAAGTCGGCGTAAACATTTTGGCGGAGTTTTTTTACCAAGGACGTTAAAGATCCACCTAGTAGGCCTACGTATAAACGTTTTATAGAATCGGGGTTTTGTATCCAAATTAAAACATAAGGAATCATAAGGTAGTCCAATTACATCTCACAAAGTAATTGAGCAAGTGAGACAAAGTTTTGTTAACAACCCTCCGAAATCGAACAGGCGTGCATTTCGTGAGCTGTAAGTGTCTTATACGACGGTTTGATGAATTTGGCGCGTGTTGATAAAAGTTTGCATTTTCAACCTTACCGATTGTCTGCGAGGATGAACGAAAAATAAATGTTTTCTTCTTGGTGCATCACCACACTATTTGACTGATATCCTGGAATTTCGCAATAACCGCTTTCCATGTTGATTGGCCATGCTACGCCAATTGCATGGTCTCCAGACCTGACACTTCTGGACGTTTTCTTATAGTGTTTTATCAAGGATATGGTGTATTTACCTACTTCGCCACTCTCCCGGAACTCACAACAAGAATCTATACCGCCGTTGAGTAAGTTACACTTGCAAGTTCAAGTTTAAAGAAATCGACTACCAATGGAATGTCTGTAAGATAACCGATGGGAGCTATATAGAGCAGATTTTGTTTAAGGTAAAATAATTGTATGCGTTTTCCTTTCAAACAACACTAAAACCTGCAGTGTATCTTTTTGTCAATAAATCTATATGAATTTGGAAAGTTATAATTTGTTGTTTAAAAATTCTGTTTTATGATCTATTATGTATAAAAATTCAAAGAAGGACCCAGGCAGGGCTCAGACGTCGTATGATATGATAAGAAACTAGCAAAACTTCACACCGACTTTTTTGCTTTGTAAGACATGTTTTTTTAGACACTTAATATGTAGAACGTTACCATCGGAGTTATTTCAATAAATTTGGCTCTCTCATTAACTCATCCAAACCAGACAATAAATATACTTAGTCACAATGTTCATGAGAATATATTATATACTAGGGAGTTACCCGTGGCTCCGCACAAACTTTTATACGTAGGCTTACCATGAGTATAAGTACTTCTAGTTCGAGTGATATGTTGCCGACCCTATTGTTGAGTTTGGCTTGTTGCCACGATGCAGAAAATATGTCAAAAATTTATATTTTGACCAGTGCAATTTACTCAGCATAAATATTTTTGTGCCATAGTTGATTTTGGCTTGTTTCCCCGATGAAGTAAATATGTATATATAAAAAGACTCACTTCTGTTTAAAAAACTAAAATGGTTTTATAAATGTCTTTAATGGTATGGTAAAAACTGGATGATAACTTTATTTGATATTTGCATTTCAGTATTGACTAAGCACAGTGTACATACTGTTTGCTAAAATGATCAGGTAAAGATAGATTTTTACTAAAACTTACAATTTTTGAATATTATTTTTTCTGATATCAACCATAAAGATTACGCTATTTGAAGGCTAAAAATTTAAAATAGTAAATAAATAAACTTTACATATGTGTCTTGCTATCATTTTGGTTGTAAAGTAAATTTAGAGTCCAACATGCGACATTTCGCTACTTTATAGACCACTGGGACGTAGCCCGTTAGGTTAATCAAAATATATTTATGCCTAAATGTTAACCAGGGACTCTAATAATGTCATGTAAAATTTTATTACAATCAGTCCAGTTGTTTTTGCATCATTAAGTAAATCACACGTAAAAACAAGCAAACAAAAACACAAAGATAGATATCATTACATTTCTAGATGTTAGTGTGTGGTAAGAGACATCGTATGAAACGTTGAAAATAAAAAACAGAGCAATTCTCGTAATTTTACTAAAAAAGATCAAAGTCCAAACTAAGCTCAATGTAAGAGTTTACGGTGGCTCTTTGTAATGGAATACCCGTGTAAAGTAGGGTTTTCAACCAAATCTAGGACACATCTTCACTCTCTAGTTTTACTATTTACTCTTAAACGTTTTTCCGATTGTTTAAACAAATATTAATGGTATTAACAGATCTGAAAGTTTCTTATTACTTTAGGCTAATAGCTCGTACTGTACATGAATAGACAAATATGTGTGGGTTTGGGTTTACATTTTTAACTATCATAATAAAAAGTAATATTTTTTAAATAGTTAAAAGAGATATTTTTACTGAAAATAGTCCACGAGGCAATATCCAATTTTCCCCAGTAAAAGCTCACAATCTAAATACAAGTAAAATCGACAATACAGTTTTCCTCATAGTAAATTAAATCTTCATTGGATTTCGTTTTGAAGCAGGAAAGGGTTAAAAATATAAAATGTTCACTTAGTATGGTCATATTTTTCAGCTTAATACACTTAGTTCTAAGCTAGCTTAACTCTCATTTGTCAGTTAACGAAGAAATGCATACTATTTTTCAGATGATTAAAGATATCTGTAGCTCGTTGGATTATTCTTACCCAATTACGATTTATCTAACCGGCTGTTGATGACATAGAAGAGCATTTCTCCCTTATTGGATAAAAAAATCGTATTTTTTTCATACATGTTTTTAATCTTTGCGTGAAATTACATAATAGACAGTGAAGCATCAACTTTTTTCGTTTTAAAATAGATTCTTCAACAAAACTTAGAAACATACATACATATCTGATACTTAACATTAACCATTGTTGTTGTCATACATGGATAGAACAAATTGTATTAAAAATTGTAAAGCGGTGCTGTTAATTGGTTTTGATCAAAACTCACTGACTGTGACAGAATATCTCCATTTTTAGTTTTGAAACAAATACATTAACAAAGGTGTAAGGGTTCATATTAGACCAGATAAGATGTAGAGACGTCAGTGACAATTCTATGTTGTCTAGAGACATGAGTATACACTAAATAAGTCAAAGCAAAATATTCGAAAACTGAACGTGGTTCATAATATAGAGATACGGGAAGCAGGAAATTCGTATTAACCCAACGTGCCTTTCTGTGTGATTCCAAGCTTTATGTTGGTTGAAATCAACTAGAACATGTCTTCGGATCAGAAGTTAGTAAATTTTAAAATTTAAAACATATGTTAATAATAATATTTATTATTCAACTTAAATATGAAATCATTAAATTTATAATACGAATGTAACGCATTCAATGGTCAACTAATTGTAGAATTGAAACTTTAATTTTGCTTGATTTATCCCTTTTTGCATTTAATTTATTTAGGTAGTAAGTGTATTATTAAGTGAATTTTCAGTAAAACATAATGTGACTATTATTGACAGTTAATTTGAAAAAAACTCATTAAGTGAAGTAATTAATTCAATCTTTCAACTAAATTTGTAGATCTATAACTTTTTACTATTTGCTCTTCAGTATTTCTAGTTGCTAAATGTTTGCAATAAGGTTCTGTGTTATTAAATATTGTGCAATATGTATCAATAAATATGTTCAACCGTTGGTTGATGTGTGGCTGAACTAAACTAATTTACTGACAGAACATTGTAAATAGTTTTGTATGAATATCTGACTTTTTGACTACCAAAAAGTTATCTTAAGGACCTGTTGAATTGAAATTATACAAATCGATAAAAGATTATTTATCACGAACATGCATTTATCTGCAAGAATATTGTGAATTATATTACATGTAAAGAAGTCTAAGATGAATCGGTGATAAGTTTCAACTGGGTCCATAAAATATTTACAAGTAAAACCAAAACTTGAGACATTTAAAGATGTCTATGCTTTGTATTTTGTACAGCATTAGGTGCAAGTTAACACTATTATTTCAGTAATATTATATGTGCTACAAATGTATACTCATGTCAGATGTATATAAAAAATAGTGAGTTTATAACAAATACTTCAATACTCGATGTACAACCTCTGAGAGGCCTAGTGGATTTTATCATGTTTTTTTCATGAGACGTCTGCCCAAGATTTCATGTTTATCAGCGAAGCCCTATAACCCGTCGAACGGTACCTCATCCTCAGATTATAACTTCTGGGTACCACGAGTCAATACTGATTTCTAACTCTTTCTGTTCCAAACTTCGTTGTCATGACGGGGGTACACGACGCCCTGCCCTGTGCCTTCATGTTCAACAGCACCGGGCCCAAGGCTCACCCAATGGTACCTTCTCCTCTCCCAACTTCCCTGGGTTCTACCGACGAAACACTTCTTCCACCGCGTCATCAATCAGAGGGTGCGTCTCTTCTTCCACTAATTCGTCGTCGAAGAAGTTCTTCCATAAGTAATTTTTCTCTAAATGTAGCTTATTATTTATTTAATTATTTATACTTAGGCTATTTTTAAGAACTTATTATATACAGGAATATTATTCTTTATTTAAAAGAAATATATTGCCTTTTGCTATGCAAGGAAAAATGTAGTTATTGATAATTATATAAAGTATTGGAATGAAATGGAAATGAAAACAGTAATTTTTTATTTAGTTTTTTATATTATGCTGTTTGCACAAACGATAGCACATTTCGCGAAAAGTTAGCCTTGACCCAGATCATGGACCATCTAGAATCTATTATTCACTGAACTTTGCAGTAACTCCGTCTTAAGTTCCAACATAAACCAGCGGACAAGGCTGTAAAGTATGCACTTGTTTTGATTACGGAACTTCTCCACTATTTATAATAAGGAAAAAACCGTTATACCTAAAAGAAACATGTATATGGCATACCACGTACAATATTTGTAATTAAATGAGTTTAACTAAAATTTACTTATTATAAACAACCTATTTCCATGTTCAATGTGCGTTAGCGAAGTCTATCAATCGGGATGCTGTAAAATTGAAATTTCTGTCTGTCTGTCTCTCCGTCTGCACAACATCCCAGAAATTAACTAAACTTAATATTTGAAAGTTCGCATAAGTGAGGAACACAATATTTTATAATGAGTTCATTGATATTGAAGGTCACTCAATTGATTGTGACTAAGATTTAGAGAATATTTTTTATATATTTTTATGGATGACAATGATAACCACCAGAAAGTAGCATAATTCATTTTTTTATAAATTGAGTACGAAAATATGAGATTGCAACATATGACATTTTTTAAATTAATTTAGAAGAGAAATAGTATAGTTAATGATATAATTTGATAACTAGTTTTAAAAGCAGCGCATCTTGCGTTTTATTAGCCTTGTTTCTCACCAAAACTTTTAATATTTGAAAACGCTATGAAAAACCTAGCGGAATGAACAAAATCTGTATGTAGTATGTGGCATGATATTATGAGAAAGATTCCATTTTTAAACGTTTAACCTTGCGTGAAACTTCAATTCTACAAACACAAGAATTAGTTTTATGACGTTCCATGTCTTACAATCAAATTCAGCCAAACGTTATTGAAGCTTAATACTAAGGAGGCTGAATCAAGTTCTATTTTGTCTCGCAGGAAATGTCAAAATTTCTTTTGTGTACGATTAGCTGTATGTCTATATATCTTTACGAGGACGAAAGTTAACAAGTAAAACACACCACAATTAAACGAACAATAGTGTTTCCATGTAAATAAAATAAGTAATGTCATGCAATTAGGAACAGAGGTAGTTATCCAATAATACAATTAAAAGTAAATTGGTTTTTCTTGTAAAAGTAAGATTGTTTTTAAGGTTGAAATTTATTCGACGAAATGTTGTCAATAGACAGTGTAAATGTTAATCCCTTAGGATTATTCTTCCCATCCCTGGGGTTCCATGTTCTTTCGCTACTTTCTTCATTTCCCTTTTAGTAAAAAAGTGATAATGCACAAATCATAATACCATCAACTCTGTGTTATTAAGAGGTCCTAAATAAGTGTGTTTTTAATAAAGCATATGGCTGTCAATGACTATCTAAATATAACATCTAAAATCTTCCTACATATAGCCTTAAAACTCCCCACGTACAATAGCCCACATTAAATGTACTAATGTTTAGCTGCAATTTTCAAACTTTATTATTTTATGCGTCTACAAATCTCACGCTATAACATTCCGTGCTAAATTAACATAAATAATATTCATTGCAAGGCAAATTGTACGTTTTAAATAAAATTAAACATATGAAATAATAGTGCATTCAAGCATTCTACTTACTTTTTAATCCTTAAAATTAACTGCAAACTCATACTCATAGTTACAACTAGTAAACACAGGTCCACTCATAAACTGAAGACTAACTCTCTTAAATTAAATATGGTTTTCACTGAGTTATCGTAAGTTCACTTCATTCCGTTAGGTGCTTGCTTTACCAATATTGCTTCAGGATACAAATCGAGGACTTTAACGACTCACGTGGCCTATAGGGTATCGTAATTTGCTGGTGGGATGGCGGGGATAGCGTTATGCGCTGAGTCCCGAAAACATTTCTTATGACTCATCAGCGCCACCCTCCTTTGTGGGATTCTTATTCCCCTAAATAAACTCATCACACTTGCTTAAATCATAGAGAACATCTAAAAGGACTATGCATGCGCAAAAATTCCGATTGGCAATATTATACGAGTAGAATACTTCATTATATCAGTTTAGAGATGGTTAGGATGCAGATAGCAGTTACAGTTGCCCAGAAGAGCAGGATTATTTGAGTGGGTTTGAAGAACCCCAGTAAAAAAAAAAAAAACATTGTAAGTCAGATTTGTTATTAGAAAATTACATTTATTCAAGCATTTTAAGCAACCAAATATGTTTTTTATTGTGTGAAAATTAATAATAATAATAATTAGAGTAACTCAAATAATAACAATAATAGGGCATATTATTATACTTATTTATATTTATATTTATTTTGTCAATTGTTATACTGTTGCTTGCCTTGTTTTTATAAATAACTTTTTGTTTATACTAATCGGCAATTCTCAACACTTTCAACTCAGCGGCTAGCACGTAAACACAATCCGCAAAACGGATATTGTTTTTGTTAGAAGGGTAGTATTTGGGTTCCGTGCGCGTAAATAAATACCTCCATCTGTATTTTAATTAACAGCTTAAATGTTGAATTTTTTCAAACACTCTCAATGTTACTATATTGTAATTTTGATATTAATAAAAGTGAGTTGAAAAGTGTTAATGAAATATATGGATGCAAGACTATCGATTAATATTTTCCAAGAGGCAATATCTTGTACTCCTATCTTGTACTATCTTGTATACGCTATGGCAGTATATTTAAGGATACCTTAATATATTGATCTATTAAATCAAAAAATTCATAGAAGGACCCAGCAGAGGTCAGGTGTGATATAAAGCGGTGAAAATCGAGCAAAAACCTCGCCGGCTTTCTTAATTTTAAAGATTTATGTTTCATTACAGCCACTTAATACGCATAAAGTTACCATTCTAAATTGTTTCATCGGTTTTCACTCTCAGTTTAAAAAACTCATCCAAGCTACACAATATATAAATCGAGTCGTAATGCTCACGAGACATTATATATATATATATATATATATATATATATATATATATATATATATATATGTATATATACAATTATAGATCAATTGTTGCTCTTTGTTGTTCCAAACCTACAGAGTTTCAATATCTAGCAAAAACATAAAATCATGCAGGAGTGATCCAAATAAATATGATCTGAATTTTAGGTTAATGGTTTAGAAATTATTATGTTTACTTAGCTTTCTCAAGAATAAACTAATATTTAACACAGTTTTAGAAACATTATTGATACTTAATCGTATTTTTAAATCCATTAATATAATCATTAAAATCTATTTGATGGATAGAGCAGTCAAATACTTAATTTTTGTAAATTTGCAGTTAAAAAACTGTGGCGCACTTATTGTAAAATGAAATATAATACAATATGATACATTGAACAGTTTTTCAATCAAAATACACTAAAATGAATTATTAAATTTAGTTTGGAGACATCTTATTTTAAAGGTTTTTATATGTACTTTTCAAATTTAGTAAGTAGTTTGAGTTCGTTATAACTTGTATTTTTATATTTTATACGTATTCCCTTTCCATGTATGAAATATAACTTGAGTGTTGACATAATTAACTAGTTATAAAAGTCTGTTTTCCCAAAAATCATATTCAAATTGTCTAGTAAAACTATTTGAATGACCCCATTATATACAAAAGAATATTTCATGAGCAAAAACTGACTTTAAATGATATATTTTATAAATATAAACAATTGCAATAAAGTATAATCTGTAAATTGTGTGTAACTTTATATTTATTCGTTTTCGGTTTTCAGGTTTGGCCGAGGTTGCAGGTTGCATACAGTCACTAAACGTTATTAACCAAAATTTAAATATACAGCTTAATAAGCTATGATTTTACTGAAGTATTGGTGCATATTAATTTTACATGTAGCTTTAAGACTATCATTTTTATTACAATAAAAACTACGTATACAATTACATTTAGGCATTTTATTTTAACACTTGAAGTGTAACAATAAGTTGTACTTTTATATGAGACAATATGTTAGAATAATAAATTGTAAACTAAAACCCTTTTAAAATTCTTTTATTTCAGACACGTGTTTCGGTATAAACCATGTTCAGTGTGAACATTAAACTCTAGCTAAATAATAAACAAAACAAATAAATATACACCTGTCGACTATTTAAACAGATGTTCAATTTATATGATACAGTTGTAATTTTGATTAGTATTCTGTGTTTAATATTTTTTCAAAGATAGGATTTGTTTTATTTTTTAAATTGCTATTTAATATGTTGTGAGGATCTTTGTTATAATTTAGATAAATATGTAGTTCTTCTTTCGTGTTTAATTTTTCTCCTTTCCTTTCAATGTCCAACATTTCCATGTTCTTTTCAATACTTTTGTAGTTATGTCCAGTTTGTAATAAATGTTCAGCGAAATTTGATTTTATTGTAGACATGTTATTCGTTTTCAAAGCTTGTATATGTTCTTTAAACCTTTTATTAAAATTTCTGCCAGTTTGTCCAATATAATAGCTTTCATAGTCACTACAGTTAATTTTGTATACTCCACATTGTTTGTATAAATCTTGTTTATCATCTTTTTGGTTTACTTTGTTTTCAATTAGTTTAAACGTATTATTTCTTGTTTGGTAACTGATGGTAAATTTTGAATTTTGAAAGGTTTTTCGAACAGCTTTGTTTATTTTAGTATTGAAAGGCACACATATATATTTCTGAATTTCATTATTATTAGGATTAGGCCGTATTGTGTTGGTTTTATTGATTTTTCTTGTTTTCTTCTGAATCATTTTGTCTACAATATGGGGTTGATATCCATTTTTGACAGCTAGATAATTTATGATTTTCATTTCTTTAGTTTTATTTTCATCACTCATTGGTATATTTAACATTCTGTTAATAATTTAGTGAAATGCTGCTAATTTGTCTTTCCATGGATGGTTAGAGGATGATGGTATTAGAAGATCTGTTTGGGTTTGTTTTTCTATAAATTTCAAATGAGTGGTTTCCATTAAGATTAGAAATGCTTATATCAACAAAGTTAATTTTGACTTTTTGGATTTCTTTTGAAAACTTAATTGTTGGGGATATAGAATTGAGGAATGTTAAAAACTGGTCTGCTTGCTTCTCATCTCCTTTGAAAAGACATAAGATGTCATCAACATATCTAAACCAGTAAATTATTTGATCTTTAAATGGATTAGTACCACTCATTGTTTTGTTGTTTTCTCAATGTTGCATGTATATATTTGCAAGAAGGCCTGAAAGAGGAGAACCCATTGCCAACCCATCTTCTTGTTTGTAAAAGTCCTTTTTGTATTGAAAATAATTTTGATTAATTTTTAAATTTTTAAATAACAAAATAAAAACCAACATGCATTTTGAAGACAATTACAGTATATTAAATTCAAGTAATCTGGCAAATCAAATTAAAGACATTCAAATACCATTAAACTAATTTTTTATTTCCTTTGATGTTAACAACATGTACTCTAACATTCCAAAACAAGAAACAATTCAAATTCTTAAAGATAATCTTATAAAATACAGTCAACTTGAAATTAATAAAATTGACGACATCTTATCATTGACAAAATCTACTGTTAATCAAAATTATTTTAATGTGTGCCATTAGTTTAATGGTATTTGAATGTCTTTAATTTGATTTGCCAGATTACTTGAATTTAATATACTGTAATTGTCTTCAAAATGCATGTTGGTTTTTATTTTGTTATTTAAAAATTTAAAAATTAATCAAAATTATTTTCAATACAAAAAGGACTTTTACAAACAAGAAGATGGGTTGGCAATGGGTTCTCCTCTTTCAGGCCTTCTTGCAAATATATACATGCAACATTTAGAAAACAACAAAATAATGAGTGGTACTAATCCATTTAAAGATCAAATAATTTACTGGTTTAGATATGTTGATGACATCTTATGTCTTTTCAAAGGAGATGAGAAGCAAGCAGACCAGTTTTTAACATTCCTCAATTCTATATCCCCAACAATTAAGTTTTCAAAAGAAATCCAAAAAGTCAAAATTAACTTTGTTGATATAAGCATTTCTAATCTTAATGGAAACCACTCATTTGAAATTTATAGAAAAACAACCCAAACAGATCTTCTAATACCATCATCCTCTAACCATCCATGGAAACACAAATTAGCAGCATTTCATTAAATTATTAACAGAATGTTAAATATACCAATGAGTGATGAAAATAAAACTAAAGAAATGAAAATCATAAAGTATCTAGCTGTCAAAAATGGATATCAACCCCATATTGTAGACAAAATGATTCAGAAGAAAACAAGAAAAATCAATAAAACCAACACAATACGGCCTAATCCTAATAATAATGAAATTCAGAAATATATATGTGTGCCTTTCAATACTAAAATAAACAAAGCTGTTCGAAAAACCTTTCAAAATTCAAAATTTACCATCAGTTACCAAACAAGAAATAATACGTTTAAACTAATTGAAAACAAAGTAAACCAAAAAGATGATAAACAAGATTTATACAAACAATGTGGAGTATACAAAATTAACTGTAGTGACTATGAAAGCTATTATATTGGACAAACTGGCAGAAATTTTAATAAAAGGTTTAAAGAACATATACAAGCTTTGAAAACGAATAACATGTCTACAATAAAATCAAATTTCGCTGAACATTTATTACAAACTGGACATAACTACAAAAGTATTGAAAAGAACATGGAAATGTTGGACATTGAAAGGAAAGGAGAAAAATTAAACACGAAAGAAGAACTACATATTTATCTAAATTATAACAAAGATCCTCACAACATATTAAATAGCAATTTAAAAAATAAAACAAATCCAATCTTTGAAAAAATATTAAACACAGAATACTAATCAAAATTACAACTGTATCATATAAATTGAACATCTGTTTAAATAGTCGACAGGTGTATATTTATTTGTTTTGTTTATTATTTAGCTAGAGGTTAATGTTCACACTGAACATGGTTTATACCGAAACACGTGTCTGAAATAAAAGAATTTTAAAAGGGTTTTAGTTTACAATTTATTATTCTAACATAAAGATAGCCCTATAATGTGGAGTTCATAACATAAGAGACAATATGTATAATGTTAGGTAAAAATTTATATGCTATTTAGGTTGAAAGGTGTAATTATACAGGGGCCATCGTTATGCTAATTTTGGGTTGTTATATACATTCCCAGACGCATGGTTAACGTAAATGTTTACAAATTCACATTTATGACACTTTCGTTTATCTAAAAAATGCTATAATTTATTATTCAGATATAACATACAACGCCAAAATTTTCATTAGTAATGTACATTTTCTTTATGGTCACGATATATAAATTTAGTATATATGTTGATATAAATATAATTATAATGTGATGATGAGATATACGAAGTCTCAAGTTAATTTTAACATTTTTTATTATGAATATTGGGGATTATAACTTTACAATATTTGAAAATATAACAAATAATTTGTACCCCCAAAAATGTATGACCAATTTGAGTAAAAAACCGCGGATGTCCAGTCATGTGTCTGCAAATTTAACAATACCGAGAACAGTGAAAGGATTTAACATGTTATACGTAACTTTGTGTTAGAATGATGTAAATAACATAATAGTGTTTTTGTAGTTTACTGTTTTAAACTAAAACATCGCCCACCTTGTAACTACAGCTTATAAATAAGTAGTAACTAATATATTTCTTTGTATAATTTGAATGCAGCGCATATATCTAGTTAATTAAAATATTCTGAAGTATATACAATCAGTTGAGAGAAATAATACTACAACTTTAAAGGTACCATAACACACCCACAAAGGTGAGGAGACCATGTTATCTCAGTTTCAGCGGCCGAGAATCATTTGTTACCGGTATGAGTGATGTGGGCGACGTGACTTTCCTCAAGCTTGCTCCCTCTTCTGGACCGGTGATTAATTTATTTTGTCTGTACTTCTTTGTGCCATTCAGAACCCCTTTTTGTAACATATATATCACAGTAGAGACATTAGGTTGAGACATTTATAACTGCACGAGAATAGAAGGAAAGGCTAAATAAAAGACACGTTACCACTATAACTCATGTACTATAAGTTTTTATTGTTGTCTCACTATTTTATTTAAAATTTTATTCCTTAGAGATAATCTCCCATAAAATATAAAAATTAGAAATACTTCTTGTTATTACTGCCTTTATGAGGAGCTAGGACGTTTAAATATGAAATTAAAACTGTTTTGTAACAAGACTAAAAGTAAATCTACTAAAGATTTTAACAGGAATTTATTGAATATTTATTGAGTTATAACTTCGGGGACTAAGAGGTTTGCATTATTTATGACTTAAGAAATTTATTTTTTTTATAAAAGATGGTTTAACCCATATTAACCTACTGATACGTACACGGAATAATAAGTGTTTTAGTAATTATGCTTGCAATACTCCATAGGTAGATCCAAGAAAGAAAATAACAGTCATTCCTCAAACTGAATTATTCTTAAGAAAATTAAAATACAATAATTATTTAAAAATAAAAACAGTTCATTCCCGTAGTCCTACTGAATTGTAAAAGATTAATATCCTTATTATTAACCATATTTGGGGTTTCATTTTAGACATTTACACATTGATAGTATTCTTATAAAAAACAGAAAACACCATCTTAATTAATGCGAATTTATTTTTAGAAAAGTTATGCTTATAAATATCTAGTCATAACATGTTTATACCGTAAAAGTCTATTTACGAGTAACGCGAATATGATGAAAATGAACAAATATGAGTAAGACTCTTGTCAGCGTATATGATTGAAGCAGCATGTCAAGTTCCGCAGAGCGACACGTCTGTTGCACAAAGTCAGGTCGGGACAGGTTGTGACAGGCTTTGTCACGCTGTGTTTGGTGATCGTCATGTGACTGTCACAGTTCCTCTGGGCAGAAACTGTCAATGGCAATCCCGGAACTTGGTCGGTGCATTGTGATCGTATTCATCCTAGTGCTATAATCGAACAAAACAATATTGCAATATCAGAACTGAGTTATACATCAGCAATGTATCCTAATAGATATAGATAAGCATAATATTATTTTTCTAGTACTTGAATAATATTTTCAACTAATAATACTTACAATAAGTATTATTACCATCAGTAAATATAAATTACAGATACAAACAAAAACAAGTTCAATGTTAAACTTATTACAATTCACCTTCAATTGTCAAACTATGTAAGAGGTAAATAGTTTGTTTTAGAAAAATATATTAAGTTGGTTTAATCCTTACTCAGTTGGAATATTTTATTGCTTTTCTATTTTATTATTGAAATAAACATTATAAATTTAATCAATAAGGGATCGAGTGAGATAATCCGTTGTCCCTTAGATACAATTTTTTAGTTTGTTACTAGCGAATGACTATATTGGCTAATAGGGCTGCATGTTTGGCACCGGTGCGGTATGTCGTTTTCTGCACACATTCACCCACCATTCTACTTTATTATTTTAACTACTTTGTACTCTCTTTTTCACATGTGTCCCAGTGTGCATTCTAACGTGTATGATCTCCCATGAACTTGGAGTATTACGTCAGTGTAGATACATTGGAATCCCTTTTGGTTTCGCACGCCTAGATCGAAGACCTCTATAATGGAGGTTCTCGGACAACATCTATTGGTTCTTGACTTCTTTGGCACATTCTATCAAATTTCCTATTCTTAAAAACTCTCCTTATATTTTTGGAAGCTCAAGACCCCGAATGATCAGCCAAACGCGTTTTAAAGTAAATATTATAAAATAAAGTACTTTAATTATTTTATGTACACGACATGTTTTGACCAATCCGGAACCGGATGCTGTAGAATCAACCTATAGATTTATATTTAATTACAGTCACTTTTCAATTTTATTTTAATGTAAAACTTTACTTTTATTTACTTCTTACAACGAATAGGACGGAGTATTTGACGGCTAAGTTAAATTGTCTAACTGACCTCTAGTCCTAAAAATAAGTAAGAAAGATAATGTTACTATACACTTATATAAATTAATGGATGACTTTGTTGTGCTGTTGCTCTTTCTCTCACTTACTCACACTCATTGTTTAAACAATACGTTTTATGCACTAGCTATTTTTAGTAATTCATTATAAACTCAGGTATAAGGTTCAAAAGGACAAGTTCATTGTCAATAATAAGGGTGCTACAACCCCCCTCAAACGAAAAGTTTAGAGTCAGCATTGGAATTCAACGCTAGAATATATTTAGTTACCCCTGCACTCTTTAGTGCTATCACTATCTTGCATACACAAATATAGTGGGATTTAAAAACTAATCGACCGATTTTACTTGTCAAAGGTGATCGGGCATTGTTCTTTTTATTGTTCACAAGCATCTTCTCTTAATAATATTTTTTTATTTTAGACTAAATACATTTTTAACAACATAAATCACACTTAGTAGTTTATTTTAACAATCGTAGTTTATTACCTAATTTCATTTTTGGATGTTAAACACTGTTAATGTAAACGTATACTAGGCTTTGTATGAAATTATATATCAAGCTTATAGGTGATTTTAAACATATTTTATCTATATTTAGTTCATTACAAACAAAATTGATTTCCTCTATCTACTGTTTCCATGAAAATATTGTATAATCTGTCATAAGAATTTTAGTTGTCTCATTTAAACGTATATTAATACATTGTTTTTAATTTCTTTGATACTTCAATTCCTGTAAATAATTTTAATACTACAATATCTATTTTTTATTTTGGTAACTATTTGTATTCTACTTGATAACTGATAGTATGATACATATTATACCAGTGTTTGTGAATCTGCTTATATTTTTCATTGAACGTTCAATTTATTTGTATTATTTAAGTTCAAAATTAACAAATAAAACAAAAACACTATCAATCTATGAACGTTCAACTGCTGTAACATTACTTAATGCTATCTAGGTAACTTTTAATGAGCTTGCCAATTTAGATAGTCTCTTAAGTCTAATTCAAATGCCAAATAATAACCTCACTGAAAGCAAGAAGTGCAATGAATTTAAAGCCAAAATGAATTGATATGTTTAATGATGTCACACATCATTAAACTTATTGATAATGTGTTGGAGGAATATTTAAGCCAGGGTGGAAAAGTCATAAATGTATTGTTTGGGCCAATATACAGTGTTATGGAAACACTTTTATTCCCAATTACACCATCACCTACTACGGGCAGTGAAGTGCCCCCACTGGTGCCACTTAAGTTCGACTCCCGAAGTTAGAACTGGGTAAATTTGAAGGAGAACTCACCGATTTGATGTCATATATTAATTTGTACAACAAAACTATCCATCACAATGCTTCGCCCTCCAATGTAGCAAAGATGCAGAGGTAAACCGGTGGCGTTATTGGAGTCTCTCAAATTGAAAACTACGAACATTGCATATGACATGCTCTGAATCGTTATCATAACCCTCGTTATTTCACCACTTGGTAATAAAATCACATCACTGAGTTTGATATAATGTCAGCCCATTTACAAAAAAACATGAGTAAATTTGTCAAATTGTTTTTGAGCACATTCAAGGCCTCAAGGTTCTTGAATATGGCATATCTTCAAATTATAACCAATTTTTACTTCAATGATACTTCGAAAAATGAATAGTGGTTTAAAAAAAGAAACTCAAGGCATATAGTGCATCGTTTTTACGTTGAAACTCTAATTTCGTGGAATTAATTAAATAACTGTTATATACACTAATGATTGATTACTAAAACTTCATTATTGATAGTTGCAATAGTATTAAAATATAAATTATTCAAAACTCAAACTAACCTTTAATTCGATTACTCATTCAGAAAAACTAACAAATTGGTAATCAATATTATCTAACTTTGGTGTATGTTTATACATACATATAAGTTCATCCATCATTGTTAACGACAATTTACTCCCCCATGACGTTATATTTTTTACACAACTATGATAATCGGTCGTAACAATATAAAAAACATTACAATTCTTTCAAGTCCTTACATTTAAATAACGACCGTTCAATCGAGAAATATGATTTTAATAGTTATTTTGTAGGTTAAGTCCAGCTTTTAATACCTTACTCCTTGAACCATATTAACTAGTAATTTCACACTAATATATTATAGTAGTAGTAGTATTAACTTTCACTATGAATAATTATAATCAAACAGTTCTATAAATATTTAACCAAACATATCATATCATGACAATTTAAATATTAAATTAAATTTGGTTTGGCTGCTCTCCCTCTCTATTTATATTATCACTTTCAATTTTATTTTGTCCTTACTGTTTTCCTCTCTAATAATTTTCCTTTTTTAAAATGAAATTTACAGAACTAAATCAAGCATTTTAAGGGTTAAACGATAACGATGGGATGTATTTATACAGTGCACATTCAATAGTTACAACTATACTTTATTGGGATTATTGCACAGCGTAGGCTTAACTAATACTAACACTAATACTTACCACATGTTACATTCACATTTTAATGTCTAAAACCTTTTGGAATACAATAAAATTATTACTATTTGATTATAGTTTGTTTTTCAAATACCTTATATATACATGACATTTTAACCTGACGAATTTATAATAACTTGTGTATGACAACATTTATTCAATAACCGTTAACTTTGCCATCTCTTAATATTAGAAATACTTTAATGTTTATTCGATAATCCATTCAGAATTGACATAGCCTATGCGGAATTTCTTCTTACAAATATTGGTAAGTTTTAAACAATATCATCAAATGTTTCTCTGTTCACTATTAAAAATCAATTATTAAGAAACCAATGGTTTAAAATTATAACGTTTATTCTTACCTATTTATTTATGTTTAGAACATTTTTGCTAAAATATTACTGTCGTACTCTTAAAAAAATAAGTTTGTGTTTAAAAAATGAAATTTTAGTAGGCTACTTGTGGGAAAATACTCATATATTGTATTTATTACCACTTACAGACTCAAGGTTATCCTAAAACGAAACTTGATATAATAATGTTTTCCCAAAACACGTGTTCAGTCGTTTTATAATCATATTATATGTAAGTATTATATTATATTCAAGTATTTTATTAATGGAATATCTTGTATTATATTGGTAAGTGCTTTGTACAGTAATTTTAAGTTTGGGACATTTCTATATTTAGTTTTAAAAAAGATATAATGCACGAAAAAAATTTTGTTATTGTAATGGGGAGTTATTCTTTGATTGAAACTAGTCCTAAACTTGTAATATATCATTTTTATATAATTTAATACTTTGTTTAAACAATTTTACAACCTGCAACACCGAAATCATTAAAATAATTTTGCTGAATTCTAAGTTATAATTTTGCTAATAATTTTGTAATAATTACTAATAATTTTAGTAATAATTTTGCTAAATGCTACAAAGTTATGAAGGGGTAAGGGGTAAAACCTACGCAAGCGTTTCTTTACGAATCCTCTCTTGAGTTTGTTTATAGGGGTTGCCTCGAGTGGTAGAATAACTTGTGAAATTCCAGTAGAACCTGACTCTGACACTTTTACTACTTTATTTACCAATGAGAATGTTAAAACATGATGTTAATTCCATTACAGCATAATCTGAGTATAAAGTAATAAGTTCATGTTAAAGTATGTATACGGTACTTTATACGGTTTCAGTTCAGTGTTTCATACTTTGACGATTATTCTCGCATTTTTAGATTCAGGTAGAAGATTTTACTACATATAAGTACTAAAAATATGTATTCATAGATGAAGTTGTTTAAGATAATAAAGTTAACATGTATTTAAGTTACTAATTAATAAGTTACCATTACATTTTAATTCATCCTAAAAAATATTCTGAGCCTTATTCCAGTCGATACCACTGTCAGTATAAAACGCGTATAGTCATACCTGATCAAACATGAACAGTTAATGCTAAAACAAATCTATAGTAATAATAATAATATAATAATCATCTTTATTGCGTCAACAATTTTTACATGGCATGCATTGCGTTATATATATATATATAATTTCAATAAACATTGAATCACAAAAAGTACTTGCTCCGCCGGGAGTCGAACCCGGATCTCTCACTTGCCGGGTGAATGTGCTACCATTACACCACAGAGCGCTTACTTTTTCCGATTCAATTAATTTTGTATTTGGCCGTATGTGTCACATATGCGTTTAAATAAGCAAACTAACATATGATCGGAAGACCAAATACCTGTCAAATGACTTTTATTTACGTTAAATTGTATAAATGGCAATAGCCTTATTTAATTTCAATAAAAATTGAACCACAAAAAAGTACTTGCTCCGCCGGGAGTCGAACCCGGATCTCTCACTTGCCGGGTGAATGTGGTACCATTACACCACAGAGCGCTTACTTTTTCCGATTCAATTATTTTGTATTTGGTCGTATCTGTCACATATGCGTTTAAATAAGCAAACTAACATATGATCGGAAGACCAAATACCTGTCAAATGACTTTTATTTACGTTAAATTGTATAAATGGCAATAGCCTTATTTAATTTCTATAAACATTGAATCACAAAAAGTACTTGCTCCGCCGGGAGTCGAACCCGGATCTCTCACTTGCCGGATGAATGTGCTACCATTACACCACAGAGCGCTTACTTTTTCCGATTCAATTATTTTGTATTTGGCCGTATCTGTCACATATGCGTTTAAAAAAGCAAACTAACATATGATCGGAAGACCAAATACCTGTCAAATGTAAATATATATATATATATAAACCACCATAACTAATCCAGGAAATATTGGGTTGGAATAGGGCCTGAACTACCAATTTATATACAAACCCAGAAAATAATTAGTATAAGATTAAGTTCCCCTAGTTGACAAGCGTAAATCATTTCAGTTTGGCTGATACCCATTTATCTCCTGTAACAGCCACAACAGTCTCCGATCTTGACAACTAACTGTCTCGCTCCAAGTTTCGTTTTAGTCGCTAAAGAATACATCTTTTTTCACTGTAAATCACAACTTTACAAACTGTTTCAAGATAAAGTTCATGCAAGTTCTTATATAAACTATTTTAGAATTTTATTCTAGCTTTTGGTTTTCACAGTATAGTTTATACCATAAAAATTAATTGTATGATGTTTTAAACTTTTACGAACAAAAATAAAATGTTTTTCAGGTCAAACTCGCATATTAAATTAAATTTTTTGCTTACATCTAACAATGCTGAATCATTGTGTGTAAAGGCCGAGGAAAGTACATATTTACTCAGGGCTGATGCAATCCCTAGTGCAGGAATTATTTTTCCGCTAGAGAATAAAAGTCTACTGCTTTAGACAAACCATTTAAGTACAAGTAAAATAAATAGAAATATAAATATAAATACACTTGAGTCACGGAAAACTACTATTAGTTTTGAATCAGTTAAATCTAAATTAAATTTTGTTGACTAGAACGTTATATATTTGAATGATGATGTTGATAGTAGTTCTAACACATTTTGTGACATCCTTACCGAAATTATCAATGAAAGTAGTACGACAAGAGATTATAGTAATAGGATATTTAAAGCTAAATTAAGAAGTCCATGGATAACGGTGAATCTGTTAAATAAAATAAGTAAAAGAAAGAAACTATAAAATATCTAAAAGGAGGCCATATGACCAAAATTTCTTATGTTATTATAATAAATTTTGTAAAGACTTAAAACTTGAAATAGACAGAGCTAAATATCAACACTTTAAAAAACAAATAGAGAACTGTAATGGTGACCCATCCATGCAATGGAAAGTAATAAATGAGGTAACTGGTTCTGCAATCAATAAGAGCGTACAAAAGGTCGAGCTAGATAACGGGGAGATAGTGACTGAGTCTCTTTCGGTGGCCGAGGTAATCAATAACTATCTTATCGATATACAGAGTACGCAAACTGTCGGCTCTGTCCATCAGGCGCGCGGCACTTACCCGCACTCGTTTTTCATTAGTCCTGTCACTACACAGGAACTACTACAAATTGTCAAAAGTTTAAAGAATAAAAAATCTACTGGTATCGATGAATTTAGTGTTTGTTTACTGAAAAACATAATTGAAGTAATAGCACCAGTCTTAGTTTATATAGTGAATTTAAGTTTTAGCAAAGGGATTTTTCCGCCAAAATTAAAAATCAGCACTATCATTCCTATTCACAAAAAAGACAATTCTATCAAAATTGACCAGCTGAGAACCATTAGTTTATCAATTTTTTCTAAGACTTTTGAAAAACTTTTGTTGAAAAGAGTTCTAACCTATTTAAATAAATTTAGTTTTTTCAGTGATAATCAATTTGGTTTCACAAAAGGGAAATCTACTGAAGATGCTTTGATTTCAGCAACTGAACAAATTTACAATAATTTTAACTCTGGTGATAAAACTATAGGCATCTTTGTCGATTTTAAAAAAGCCTTTGATTTTGTAAATCACGAAATTCTTTTAGCTAAACCAGAAACGACAGGAATTCAGGGTGTGGCTTTGGATTGGTTTCGAAGCTTTTTGACTAACAGAAAACAACAAGTAAAAATAAATAATTGCTACAGTTCTCAACAAGAGATTAAATTTGGCGTTCCGCAAGGATCAGTGCTCTCAGCAACTTTGTTCCTGGTCTTTATTAATGACTTATTGAAGATTGGTTGGAGGGGAAATATATCTGCATTTGCCGATGATGTTGTACTGTTTTTACAATGATAAGCAATTAACACTGTTAGATAATTACATAAATACTGATTTAAAATTATTAAGGGATTGGTGAAGTTTTAATAAAATGCAAGTAAATGTTAATAAAACGAAATCGATATTTTTTGATCCAGGTGGTGGCGATTTACCTTTTGAGATAAAGTTCCATTCCACTAACTGTGATTTACTTGTCTGTAACTGTGGAACAATCCAATGTGTAAAAAGCATTAAATATTTGGGAATTATTTTTGATAACAAACTTAAATGGGACGAACATATATTATCTCTACACATGAAAATAAAATCATCTATTCAAACTTTTTATTTTTTAAGAAATTTCTGTGAAACTTCATTGTTAAGATCGTTGTATTTTGCTTTAATTCACTCACGTATACAATATGGTATCGTCTGCTTTGGAGGCACATTTAAAACTCTGATCGATAAATTACGAATCTCTCAAAATTATTTTTTACGTATTATTTTAAAAAAGCAGAAAAGGGAAACCTCCTTTCCATTATACCAAACGTTAAATATACTACCTTTCCGTCATATTTTCGTGTTTAAAGTTTAAAGTCTGTTCTACAGGAGAAGTGGCAATAAAGAAAATAATGTAATATATCACTATAATACGAGGAGCTGTTCTGCAGGTAATGTTATACTAATTAAAGTAAACAAATCCATTTTTAGGCATTCCTAAATAAGTCCCTTATTATATAAGACAGAGCATTAGACTTAGGGAATTTTGTTCACTGTTGAAAAGTTGGCTAATGACTAAACAAGATGTAGAATTTTTGAATCATGTAACTAGTTAATATAGTTTAAACTATTTCCATAGCATACAATATATGTAATAAATTAATTTTAACGCACATTTGAAAATCCTTTTCACAGTTCTAATTATTGAATAGTTATTACAATAGTTAAGTGGTCTATTTTAAAGTTTAAAATCATAAACATTGCAGAGAGTGTCTTTCTTCAATATTTAAACTTTATGTGCTAGACTGAAAAAAAATATTATTGTATTATTATCTTTGCCTTACAAAAACTGGCCACACTCCTGGATACGTGGCCAGTCAATTTCCAGGTTTTGTATTTGCAATTTCTTTTGTATGATGCTGATGGAAATAAATCATTTATTCATATTATTTATTCATTTTGTAACTAGTTCTTATTTATATGTAAAGTAAACTAATTGTTTTAAACATTGGCGTACAGTTGTCCTTTACTAAATTCCAACAGCGAGAATAAGTTCTTAATTCGTCCTCACACGTAATGCCCAGTTCTCTTTACAACACATTTAAAATGTTCAGTTGTTAGTAGGTATGTTAAAAAAATCTGCCAAGTGCATTCTCATAAAGGAATCGCGCAGAGATGTTTTGCATTTTTCCTAATTATTGCTCTTAGAACCAAAACAATAATCAAGAAATGCCATCATTTTTCATTCAACTAAACTTAGTACTATGCTTCTACAAAACTTTCCAAAGTATGGGTCGTTGTACACAAATTTTGGTAAACTTTGATTCTTTTTTATCAGTTAATTGTATACTTCTTACTTAATAGGAGTTAATGGATACTTTAGTTGTGCAACACAAGAAGGAAATAAGCTCATAGGGGCACGCGGATTACAGAACTCAAAGTACGTTGTGAAACAACTCAGAGGCTTCTTTTAATGTATATAAGTTATATGTATGATATAAATACTGTTTTAATTTATTTCATATGTTAATAAAACTAAAAGCGGTATAATATTATTGTGTGCCATTTATGGTGCATGCCCTTAAAAGCATAAACTGTGTTTTTCAAACACACCATGTTTGTGATACCCACAAAATATGATTTTGTAGTCTTGTTTTCTGAAGATGGCTAATTCTAAATATAATGGGTAAACTGTCAGTAAATCTATATTCCAAATCTTCTTATACACATTCCAAGGATTAAAACTTTGACAATATACACTAAGTTGGTTCCTATTACCATTACAAAATTTGCTGGATAAATAAAATATCATTCACACTTAGTCGTGTTTTAGATTTTATATTCATATAAAACACTTTATGTTGAATAACGCTTCCAGTACATTAATATTTTGAAATTGAATTAAGTAATGACATAATTAGTTTAAATTAGGGATAATACGATTCTCAATTAACACAAAGTAACATTTATTCCTTCTTAGTTTTCAATAAACTGTTAAAGTTTCAGTAAATTGGCTGTTTAAAGTTATGGAAATATACAAGTGAACCATTATAAGCGAATATGTTTATAAATCATTTCTGAATAGTTGTAACTAAATAGAAACTATATATTTACAAAACAATATGTATATAAGGTTATAAAGATATTTATGTATGAGGTTTCAAGCTCATGGACTTTCTGAATTTTTAAGAGAGCTAAGATTATGTTAATATTCGAAAATTGTGGGTTACTGTCCCACCATTGTTGCGCGAATCAAAATCTAAACTAATAATGCATTTTCAGTTTGACTTTTGATTTGTAGGAAAAGTATAATAATACTAAACCAAAGTTCTTCCAGCTCTTTCAGTGTAACAACGTATTGTATCAATTTGCCTTGACTGTCCGCTCAAACATTTGCTCAACTCTCAACAATCTTTGCAAATACAAAGTTAATCAAATTTTCCTTATAAACTTGCAATTTATTTAAAACATTTCCCAATTGCTGCACTTTTTATGGTCCTTAGTAATTTCTTGAACAATGCGTTGAGTTCTTTTGTATTTCGAATTTTTAACTTGTGTATGTTCAACACGTTAAATTACTGTTTTAAATAAATTTACCCGACTCTATATTTAAATTTTATGACTTCCATAGTTGTATTTATGTTATTTTTATAAATAAATGTAATAATGTACTGTGCATTCAAACTATTGTTATTACAATCTTACTTTACAAAACATTGATAATAGGATGAAAGGACTTATTGGTTGGAAGTTGATTTTAAAACGCTGAAAAGTCTAAAATTGTGTTATAAAATACTGCTTTAAAATCTGTTATTAACTTCTTAATATCTTCCTTAAATAATTAATCATTGCTGAATTTAAAGCATTCAGCTTGTTCAAATTGTCTCATATAAAATAGTGTAAACAAATTAAGAAGCTTAGGCCTAATTTTTACATGTAATCGTATTTATGGAAGTTATACCCATTTAAAATATTTCATGTGAACAATAAAAATAACTATTTTTATAGAATGAATAGATTTAAATTACTGTGCAGTATGTGGAATACACCGTTGTATCAAAATTTTGTGCACCCACCTATGAGAACGCTCAAACTAATACAAATAGAAATGATCTTTTCTATATTTACATGAAGAGTCTTCGGGTGAGCAACACTTTTTTAATGTTGAGTTATCCTTTGCACAAGGTGCCGTATATAAGGGAAAAATTGAAAAAGTTGACTTTGCTGAAAAAAGATTAATGTCTTCAAATTACAGCCAATACAGTATTACATAATATGGCATGCAATACAAACATGATGAGTCACTTGCCTATACTGCAAAAGGGGTGAGTCATGTCACAGTTGGCAGCGCCGCTTATTTCAACCATAACAGCTGCTCTACTGATGTTGTGGTTAATTTGACATTGATACATATTGCTCTTGCTACATATGGTGGGTGTCAAATTAACTATTTTTGTTAATTACTTCAATCATAATCATGTATATTGAAGATGACAGTGAAGGCAAAAGAGTCCAGATTTAACAAAAATTCTAAAGTACGATTAAGGCCTCGGCCGATTTAAGAGGTCATAGAAGCACTGTAGAATGACAGGAGAAAAAACACAAATCGTAATGGATGATATTGGACCATTTAAAAGGAGATTGAGTCACTAAAGCCTAAATAAATTTAAAAAAATACCTACCAGAACAAATCAACATAATCAGTAATGTATGGTTAGTATAAGGACCTTGATGGCAGATCAAATATAATGTCCTTCGAGGTTTTTAAGAAAATTTGTAATACCATGTTTAACATAAGTTTCAGTTACCCCCGGAGTGAAAGTTGCAGTAATTTGCACCAAAAAATCATCCGAAATGAAAGTGCTTAATGTAAAATTAAATTATTCTAAAATGATTTACGAGAAAAGTGTGAAAATTATGAAGGATATACGTAATACAAAAAGAATCCGACAATGTTACACCTGAAAAAAATCTAGTTTGTTTTGTACACGAAAAAAAAAATAGGATGAATACTATGAAGAAGCTTGCCGCTGAAACGCTGATAAAAAAATCCTAGCTTGCCTAAATTTACAGTAAACCTTACAGTAGTGGAGGCAACGATCCAACTATCTCATTAACATACACAGAGTATCTAGAATCGACTACGTTTACTTATTGTTACTAATAGATAGAAGGTGAAAAGGGAGCTAATGATGTTGTTTCCTTTCTTCATGACTACATATTTACCAAAATGAGTCCAAATATAAAAAAACTAAATGTATTTTGTGATTCTTGCAATAGTGAGAACAAAATCTATACAACGATAAGCTTCTGTCACTACATAGTCATCAATAATGTGATCACAACAAGGTATTAATAGACCAAAACTATTCTACGGATACACTTGAGGATAACGTGTTTGTATTTATCAATTCCCGGACAACTCCGTTTCAATTTGTGAAAGTGGAGTTACAACTTTCTTGTCTAGGGAACAAATTTATTAAAGGATTCTACCCTAAAAGATGCATATTCGCAACAAGGCCTATAAGATAAATGCGCTTCTATGCCACTACTAAAGATGATTTGAACTCAGGACAAGTTAACGGATATTGAACATGCACAACTTTAGTATCCAAAATTGAACTAAAAGTACTGTTTCAAATATCACCAACAGTATATAACCTGGCACATTCAGTATATAACCTCAAACGAATTATGGTAAATTGATGTACATTATAGTAAATATATAGTAAATTATTCAACAGCCAATAACAGCTTTCCAATGTCTGGCGTATTGAATTTGGCTTGTTCTTTTTTTACTTACCTAGAATAATAATTAACCTAAGACGTATGTTATTAATTAAATAATATTCACTAACCCAATGTGGAAACATAAATTTTGACTACAAGAGAAATAGTTAATTTAAATTACTTTCAATATATTTTATAATCACAAACATAACTAGATGAAATATTTCCACTTATCATTTAACTTTTCACGATAGTTTTAACGGTAAAATAATTCCACTTGGTGAAGTTCTGGTCATGTTCCAATTACATCGTATCTTGGAATTGTGTAACATAATAATCACAGGAAGAATTTTAAAGTAGTTGGAAATATTTTTGCTAGGTCATAATGTGTTATGGGGTTTTATATCACTGGTTAAAAAGTGACATTCTAGTAGGTAAAGGATTTCCTGTTTAATACTTTTAATTGACTTTAAAATTTTTATCTAAGAGTTTACAAACTATGTGACTGACCTCAAAGACCTAATTGGAAAATATAAAAATTTAACTAAGTAACTTGCATTCGAGGAATGTTACGTATCGAACAATGTTTATTGTTAATGATACATTAAATACATATTCGTGTTGTTTATATAAGCCATTTGTATAGATTCTGACGTACTTGAAAATCTACCTTTTTAGGAAAAACTATTTAAAAAAAGAAACTTTTCTTTAAAAGTCTTTATTTAATTATCGTCAATATAAGTAGAATTTTAACGTGTAAAAATATGTTATAGTGTTGAAAAAAACTGTATTTCAACTAAGTACACATAATGTAAGTTTTAATTATACTATTTTACATTACTATATTTTTCCAGTTTAGACAAAGCGAACTCTCAAAATAACTTTAGTGATTTTCGACAGAAACTGTAACACATATTGTGTTCTCTTACAAAATTCTCTACGTTACTCTATTTATTGAAAGATAAGATTAATGCTAATATTTTATGTAGCGACCAGCCTTTTTATATATGAATCTATTTTTTTCTTTTTTCATGAAAATTGGGTTTCAGATGTATGAAGCGTGTTGTATTGCATTGCCGTAATAGTAAAGACAAAAAAATAAAAAAGGACTTATCAATAACCGACCGACTGTATTCGGATCTTAGGTAGAGATTAAAGTTATAGAAGGCACGGGTTAAAATCTTTTACTGCATTACTGAGTTTTACTGTAGCATTATTTATAACTACAATCAATTACAAAAGGTTTCGAGTGCCTCCTTATTCAGCTAAATAAGGCCCTTGCTCACGGCGCCGCGGCAGTGGGCATTTGGACGGAGAAATAGGGCTTAACGGAAGATCGGCTTATTGTACTGAAAAATGAGAACATATTATACGAGTAGTATTGAACGTAGTAACATTTACGTACTTTTTTGCGATTAGGATTTCACTCCAATATCATACAGAAATTTCCTTGAGGTGATTGAAAAGCAAACAAAACAATAAAGTAATTCAGTACGAGTATATACATGGATCCATCACTTTCGAAAAATGATGCATTTCAGCAGTTACTTAGGTAGTACCGTACACATTTGTGTATAATTTGAGTAACATTATTTATAGTTTCACTTGTAAACCATTATTATGTAAATAAATTGTCCGTTTTTTTCAAAACATTTACTAAAACAGCAAACACATAATATAAATAATAATATAAATTTATATTACAATATTATTTAAAAATAAATAATAAATGCACGATATAAGAATAAATTAACCTTTATTTACGTATTTTTATATACTATTAAAAAATATTTACACGGAGTAATTTAATATAATTTAACAACGTGTACTAATCACAAGAAATTTATTTTATTTTAGTAAACTTGCAATATAGCCTGATGTTAACTAGTTTAACAATATTCATTTACAGGGAATGTGGGAATAATAACATCAGGCAAATATAACAAAGTAATTCCTTCTCGAAATGTATTAATTCATGATATGGGAAAAACTGAAACCTATACATTTCTATTCCTCCTTTATATCTTATTACATCTTGCTTTGGAAACTGATGAATGTAAAGTTTATAATGGTGTTAAATGTACATACATTTATGTACATACCTTTTTTTATTCATAATGTTCAACCACAGCTTGGAAATAATATAGGAATATACGAAAGATATCGACTCAATCTTGACGCATTAAGTCTGAACATGGCAACAAGTATTTTATCTGTTACTATTTAAATAACATAATATTATGAGTGCTTACCTGCCATAATTTCCCAACCATTGATGAATGAAATTAAAAAATTAGATTTACTTTTCTGTTTATGCGCTAAAGATATAAATATTTTATATCTTTCTAAAATGTAATTTTGATGATGATGTTTTCATATCAAAGCCAGTCTGAGCGAAAACAAAACAAAACAAAACAAACAGTAAAGTAGGGTCTGTTAAATTAGTTAAATTTTTGTCACATTTAATTAAATGCTCATACTTATTTACTGCAACAATAACAAGATTCACGGACAGAATATATATATGGACATCAATATCCATAATAACTTCTTAAGACAATTATTAATACGTTTGTTAACTCTATTTAGATATATCTCACCTTTTTTATCTAAAAGAGTGATTAATTTCTTATTCTTTACTTAAGAGAGGTTAAACTCCACTTTTTAGTACGCCTAAAGGTTAGAGACAAGTATGCAACGTTGACGAAAGGAAGATAAAGGAGGTGAGGTGGGAGACCCTTCAGTGGATTATTCAAACTCTATCTTGTCTTTACAGGGATTAATGAACTTGGCAAGACGTGTTAGGAGCCGCATCATATCTTCGCTGTTGTGCAACTTGCCTATTTATTATCCCTAACTACCCCTGACACTTCCTCATCTGTATATTTCCTAAATTTTCACTATTATGTACTGAGGAAGGTAGTCTTTACTTAAAATACATGTACCTTCATTACCTTAATTTTTTGTGACATAACTTTCAATTTTATATAAACTCTAAAACAACACCCTAAAATATTACAACAATAAAATAATATGCATTAATAGTAATATTAAATTAGTACATATTTTTTAATAATATATTTGGTTTGACAGGTACATTAAATTGCTCTTATACTTAAAGTGCTGAAAAGAATATCGTAAACTAATTATTTTTATAATACTCTAATGATAATGTACTTTTTTATATATTGTATTAGAAGTATAAAACAATAACTTATGTTTCATATAACACTTATAATGAACACTTATAAACAAAAATAACAATACTTCAACAATTTGCTAAAAATTGTATCACTATATCATATACGTGTTTTGTAAAGTATTATACCATATTGCCCCTTCCGCACAGTTAAAGAACCCAGCGCTATGAGAGTGGAGGAGGGGAGGAGTATTATGAGAGCCTGTCAACAAAGGACAAGTGCTACCAACCCCTGGACAAAATTACCCTGCTTCATTTTGTAATTAGGTCAAACACTTTCTCCTAAGTACCTCTCAACTTAGACAACTCGTCCTCAGTGTAATTGGGTTCTTTTATGTTCTATTTAACTTTGCATCAATGAAAATCCATGAGACATCATGAACTTCTATATACAACAAACTACTAAAAAAATAATATTACTTCCTTATTGATAAACAATAAAACATATTTTGTAGTAAGTAAGACCGAAAACATTAAATATTTTATAAATAACTATTATATATGCTCTATATTATCAAGATCACTAATATATTGATTTCTTACGATTACCTATAAGTAAGCTAAAATATATAGCCTAATTAAAAGTTATTATTTAAAAATTTATAAAAAATTTAATTGCCTCCTATTTCACGTTCCACTTAATATACATTCACTAACGATAATTTGTTATCTACTGTAAATTTCTCTATCTATTTGTGTGCTTTTTAATACAAAATCGTTCATCGTTCCTGGACTATTTTCGGGGGTCCTAAATTTCATATTTCTCTGTATAATAATGATTTTTCTATCAAAATATTTCAAACTATATGTAATTTGAATTGGGCTAACGAGTGTTATGTCACGAATACCCCTGCTACTTTATTCTTACGATCATCACATATTTTAGCGATGTTAAGGAACAGAGTAACACCATCTTAAAGGATCCTGCCAACAGGTATCCAGTGATAATATCTATGAAAATGGATTATTTCATTTAACGTAAACAGCAATATTGGCATCCGTGTTAATAGGAGGTCATGGCATACTAAAGTATGTTTTAATAAATAAAGATTCCAAACAGACTACCTGATAATGGTAACGGTATGATTATGGAAATTATTATGTTCATTCATAATACTGGTATATAAATTGTAAGAGTATAATTTTCAAACTATACGTGACTGCTATTTTAAACTTACAGGATATACACGAACGTTTAAGAAAAGCAGTTTCAAAGTCATTCGGATATTCTGTATCGAATTTAAAATTACCTGTACAACATCTGTACTCTTATTTGTTTCTCATTACATGTTCTTCAATGTCAGAAATTTATCGGTGTTGAGATACAAGTATAAAAATACAGTAAATGCGCCTTTTAGGTCTTTCTTATATTTGTGTTTATCTATGGCGACATGAAGTTAAAATGTACACACAACTAGGTAGCTGGAACAAGACATTTGGAATACTAGAGTAAGTGAAAGATAATTTTTGTGAAATGTATGTTAAATATTTTTCGTGAAATTTAATCCAAAAGAAATTTACTATTCGATTGTTACATTCTCCCAGTGTCCCAGTTTATGTATTCCGGTCTCACAGGCAACGTTGCAAGCAGCAACACTTGGCACACTCTGGCAGAAATTGAATTAGATATGTCAACACTTTTGATTTTATCCATATAAATTCAATAGCCTAAAGAAATAAATAATTGTTACCCTCTTTTAGATTCCAAAACCATAGCATTCATTAATATTTTAGTAACGACTTTGGAAGCTATAATGAACTATAGTTTTGTATACTAGAACGTATACTCTTTGACTTCAGATAATTCTTCCAATATGTTCAAGAAAAGCAATATAGATAAATGTATTAAATTCATCGGGTGCAAATGTTGAGACATTTATTATTATAGTTAAGATTATTTAACTTTATGTTAATAGCTTCTGACGTTTTATCGTTTATTTCCATTAGGTAACTTTGATAATGACATTGGAAATCTATATTTCAAATGTAAATTTAAAATAAAATAAATTGTTATTTATATTTAAGTGTAATAATTTTGTAATATCGAAAATTTTACATTGTATTTTTATAGTAATTATTGACTGTGATAGTAAATATATACCATTAATAATATTAAAAATTTGCACTATATGGATATTTTTAATACCTCTTCAACACTAGTCGTAGCTGACTAGTTAAGAAACTGGAACGATATGATGATTCAAAATAATAAATAAACATATCAATGCTTTCTACTTGATAAGCGATGTGTATAATGCCTAAATATGTGAAATTAATAATGTGAATGTTACCAAAAAACGAATAAATTATTTATGTAACTAAAAAACAAACACATGAAATTTGTACCGAAATATGAAACATATGATTGGGGGATGAACCTAGTGGTTACAATGTTCTGTATTCAAAATTTATTTATTCATAACGCATTAAATTTGACTTCCCTTAAACGATGACTTCGACTTACGCACTATAAACTCATTAATTACCTCTGTTAAGGCAAACATTAAATTTAATGCCTGAAATGCGTGCCCGAAACTAATCTAGATCGCAATACTGACAAAAGTAGCCGTATACCAAGCAATAATTGTTTTTTATAACTAAAAAAAGGATTTATGTGATCTCTCATTACTATCATATGTTTTATATCTACTTTCTTTAAATTCAAGTAGTTGAAAGAGAAATAAATATACCCTCTTCATTAGTAGTCAAAAAAACCTTAAGGTTAAGTAAAACAAAGTATTTTGAGCATGTTTTAATGCGCTTGTCCTATGCGCATATACACTTGCTCAAATCACCTTGAACCATCAGGTATATATTTCATGTTTTTATGCTTTATTCTTGATTACTAAAAGTTAAACAGCACAAACTACTAGTGATTTTAAAAAGAAATTAATGTACGCCTTACCCTATACCTTAAGTTTTCTTGACACCTGATGAAAATGTTATTTTCTAATCATCTAACATTAGATATCTATTTTTATAAGATTAAACGATGGCAAATATAAATATAATCTTTTTTAGGTTTTAAATGGTAGATTACCGTTATACCAGTTTATATATTAAAGGTATAATTCTATAACAGGCAAACTGTAAATAATAAACTCACATATTGAAACTGCCTAAAGTCTAACTCCTAAAACATTCTTATTTAAAAGTATATTTTTGAAATTAATATTTTATAAACCTATAAGGTTTGTAATAATGCATGATATTTTCATTATTATATTACTAAAACTAAAAGTATATAAAATGAATTAAATGTAACATAATCATCATGGCATTTAATCTTACCCTCGATTAACTGAACCTTTTCTGTTCACTGCTATGAATGAAATCTTTAAGGTCATATACATAAACAAAGCCAGCAAACACAATATATCCAATGATTCAATGGACCAGACTCATCACAATCAAATCTCATTCAGATTGCTTATTCAAGTTTATAACATTCAGATGCACTTACGGGTTAAGATACAATTCCTCGCATTTTATCCAACTAATTATATAACCATTATGCTGCTATGGGATTTTTAAAGATTTATAATCTGTTTACTATTAGTTTTCAACGGTATATTCATGTTTTGACGACAATTAGCTAAAAGGAGTTTATATAGCTGATTACAAGTTGGAGGGTTGAATTCATCTCCACTTGTAGAGCATCTGGAGTTCTCCGACAAAGCTTTTTGGGCCTTTTGTTCTTCCATATGAATACCTCTGATTTCCATATGAACTTCACTACGTGGCAGTAAAAATACATCTACGTTTTCCAGTTCACACCGTATGGCGTCGAAAACATTGCTCGCACAATTTAATTTATCCCTGTGGAAACCATATTCAATCCACATAGTTTAGACCCAAACTGTTAGTATTACACATCCATAAAGGTTAATGGCCAAAGTCTACTGTGCCGAACTACATAAACTGGCGTAACCTGTTGTACATGTAATTCATAGTTCTCTTTAAAGCGCAGGTCTAATGGTTGCCATTATCACACAAAGCATAATAAAATTCCTGGTTGAAGACAAAGCTTATCTGACAGTTTCCTTATAAAATCCACAAAAGGTTTTAGAAATTCCTGAAGTCTTATTCATATAATTGAGAATAGAAGATGATCTTCAAAATTATTTATACAACAAGATGGGATTTTCCAAATAAAATTTTGCCGTATAGGCTAGTATATTTTTTAATTCGCTTTTGAACAGATGATGTACCAGATTTATTACATGGCTAATAAAGGGGTTTTATTATCTTCATTAGCCGGAATTTGGAGCCTAAAACATACAGGGCATAGCTAACTAGGGAGTATATACTTTCAGTGTGACATGTAATCATGCTTAGAAATATATCAGCTGATAACACAGGTAACAGGTTAGCTGGCGATTCATGGACTTCCTTCAAGACATATGTTCGTGTTCAAAAAGCTTGTTAAGGTTTGTTTGTGACATTGATATGTTTGAAAGGATAATAGGATTTTGGACATTTGCCATTGTTACATGTTTACATTTGGTATTATATTAAGATTTCAAATCTTTGAAACCCTATTACACTAATAACTTTAATTATTAAACTTTCCTAAAACACATTGAAACTTGTTATTTTCCTTATTATTATTAGAACTGACCTAATATCGTCTGATTTAAAATCAAAATTAAAAAAATTATAAAAACTGTAACTATTTCCATAAGGAAATTAGATTAAATGTTAATACTAATATATTAATAGACAGTTTTTTCTCAAGTTTCCGCCTACTACGTGAGTAATCTAGATATTTTCACTTGATATGGTTCTCCATTTATACGACTAGTAATTATTTCGCTAGCTAAGTGGGTGGTTGCATAAACACACAAAAAGTTTTACTCGAGTACAGAGCACAGTAAGTAGGACGTAATGATTATGTATTAAAGTGGTAACGCAAAAGAGAAATATAGAGAGGATGTGAAAAGGGAAACACAACATTTTAGCAGCGGTTATCCACCATCCACAAAATAAACAACAATTACACGATTCAAATTGCTGACAGTGCCTCATTTAAACACTGTTCCAGACTTGTCTTTTACAGCTACAGGGTATTGCATCATCGTAGCTATGATAATTAAAAAAATTTTAATACATTCCTAAAAAGTTTTACCAAAAGAACACTTTTACCATATTACTGAAGAGCGAATATTTAAACACTTTTGTAAAAATAAGTTAGATGATGAAGGTTTTATGTATTTTTATCATACCTTCGGAGAATATTGTTTTTAGGGTACTAAATTAGTCACTGTTGTCACTGAACTAAGATTTTCTTACGTTTTTTTAAATATATTTGTCGACTTGTAACGAATAAGTTAAGATTACATATAAAACTGTAATGTATGTTTCATTGAAACTGTATTAGATTAATTTCTTAGTAGTTTTAAAAAGATTACTCTCTTCCTGAAAGTGTTAAACTCTTGAAATATATAATATTTGTTCAAGTAGCCATAATTGGGATCCAAGATTTTGTTTACAGACTAAGAAAAATATATTTCATTCCTCACTATAAAAATAAGTGTCTTCAGTGGGGGATCTCTGTAGAATCCAGGCAGTGAAATTATTCCATAGGATATAGAGACGTGGAAACCTTGTATTTAAACGCCAGTTGTCAATACCAGCGATTGTCAGAAAACTTCAAGACATGACGACGTGCGACAGTGCCACGTGTAAGGTGTAAGGCTGAAGACAACAAAGCAAGTTTTCTCGTATTTTGGACCTTGGTAGTACAACACCCTACCTCTTACCTTAAAGACTTCATCTTTCAAGAGGTTTAAGCCAATGTTAAAAATGTATATATTGCTTAAATATAAAATAATTTGTTTGTGTTTTAATTAGCTCTATCTTAAAGGTTATATTGTTAATTGAATATGGATATTTACAGTAAATATAAATATTTAGACCTATTCATACGATTTTATCTGTAAAACAGTTAGTTTAAAACTTAAAAAGTATATCATTTTACATATTTTCCCATGAATTTTCCTTAAAATGAACAAATTTCAACCTTTGCATTAAGAAATGGAATATTTGTTTTAGTAAATAACATTGGAATATGTGAGAATAAGTTTGCATAGCAAACAAGTACACATTAAGCATTATAAAGACGAACAACATTACCAGGAACCTTTAAATTCAGATATGTCGTGTAGTGTGTATATCCTAATACAAATTAAATCATATAACAATGGTTAAATTTGAGATTCAGAGTGAAAGCGAGAGAGATCTGCGTTCCATTGGATTAACAAAGTTTGTGGGAAACAAGAACAAGGCTTTGTTAGCAATTGTATTTACATTTTGTGGTATATTCAGAGGCAAGATGTTGTTACCACAATATTGTACCTATACATTATCTAACTACGTACAAATAATTGTTCACCATCAATTGATTTTGAAACTTAAACAAGTCCTTAATGCCTTCTGTGCACTATTTATATGAGCGGATACATCCCGATTATCTGTAAATTTAGATTGGACCTAGTTGTCTAAGTAATTAATGTATTATTGTGTTTGTGCATTCCTTTAAAATTACCCTGTTTTCATTTAATCTAATGTTTAGCAATACGAATTTTAAGTATTATTTAAACATTATGAGCGAATCTTATTAAAATAAACGAAAACTAAGCTACAGTTTTTGCTGGGGATAAAATATCTTATCCATTATAACCTCTTACATTTATACAGAGAACACAAAACAAATGTCTAAAGAAAGCTAAAATTTCTTAGTGCAAACATTATATATTGATAGATTAGTACACAAAACGTAGTATTCAGCACTTGGGTTTTATTCAAGCATATGTGGTGGTTCTGTAATTCAGTGTTAGTTTATTTGTGTGATTTTGGAATAATCGCGTTTTTCATTTGTACCTTAGCCCTACAAGCAGTAGTATAAAATAAGTATTGAAAATTTTTAGAACTTTAAAAGGTGTAACTAAATTTTGTTTCATGTTAAATATTCTCTTTATGCTGTTTAATGGAGAAAACTACATTTATTGTACATATATCAAATTCCTTGTAAGCAAATGTCTTGTTAAATAACTGGCTCGACATAGGCAAATCCTTTTAGATTATATAATCAATATTCATGAAAATAGGTGATGATCACTGGATTATATTTCAATCTTCTGAATTTTTTACGAGCTAAGAACTTAAATTTAAAGTACAATATTTGGAACTCTGAAATCGGTGAATGAAACTGTTTCTATAAGTACCAATGAAATACACAGTTTGCAACACTCCATAACACTTGCAAGAATAGCTGCTTGTATTTGAGTAACACTTTAACTATTTTAGAACAGATTGGAAATGTACTAAATTCGTAGTAATATTAGAGCGCCAAATAATGAAGGAGTCATAGGATACTTTTAAATTCCGCAAGTAAACAGTTTCAGGTTTGTAATTAAAATTGTAGGTTTTATGATATTTTTTGTTTTTGAAAACTAAAGTTCTCACCCAAAAAAAACTGTATTATTTTTGGGAAAACTAAGCGTTCTAGAAGTGCCCATATAGAACGAAATAGATACAAGAAAGATTTAGCCAATCTGGAAGCATCGCAATGACATGGAATCACTTTCAATCTCTCAGAATCCTGACCTGTAGCGGGGTGAAGCACCGTATTAAACCTTGATCCTTGGATTTGTGACTTCCGTTGTGAACATATTGTATTGTCAGAACCTGTAATAAGCACGCGAGGTGAGTACTGCTTAGATAACAATATATATGAATAATTATTTGTTTATTGTAAGACAAGATACTCTAAGCAGAGTACAGATTATGTCCAGGATACATGTTACGCTCATAAAAGTGTTACGGGCTTTCGATTTTTGACATGTATATCTGAAATCTTTAATAAACTGAAACAGCGTGTGGGAATCTTATAGTATCCTCATAATAATTTATTGTAATTCAGGAGCTACAAAAACTACAACTACTCCATGAACAGTATTAGTATTATATGGATTATTAATTTTACCAAAACTAAATCATACGTGTCTAATAACAAAAACAAAATAGTAAACTAATAAATAAAATCCATGTCTTACAAAAATTTAAAATACTGCTTGCGCATAACTAATTTATTCATATATTTAAATTTAATCAAATTCAGTCTTTTAACTGAATGAACGATACAATATTCAAAGGCGGGAGAGCCAATGGTTGGAGGTATAAGGCATCTTGCTTTAGATATTAACTAAGACAGATCGCAGGTTCAACTCCTGTTGTGAACTTGGGATTGTTGTATGTACCATCGACCTTGTACTGTATCAACACTTTCCTTTATTCTGCGTTACGACATTGTCGCACAGGCCAATAGCCTATGATAAAGAAAAAAGAAGAAAGCAGCCTCTACTTTACTAAAATCGTCTACTAAATTATAAATATCACCTCTATTTAAAATTCAATTTCAAGTGAGTAATATAGTTAATGTTCATGTAAATGCAATTAAACAGTAAAATCTAATTGAATTTTATTAAAAGTGTACATTCCACTTTTACCATACTATCAATATTGCAATACTTATACTACTACATTAATTTCATAATTGGTCAATTGCTACATCACGTATTATGTTTAAAGGTAATGTTATTATTTAATCATTCAAGTAATGATCTAGTGGGCTTTTCAGAAAAGACCATGTGATAACTATCGGTTTATTAAAATTTGAAATGTTTTTGAAACAGAAAATGTTTTATGCTTAGTATTTTTAGGTGTTTAACGCGTTAATTAGAAACTCAAACAATAGAGCTAACTTCTCATTCTGATTATACAAATTCTATTCCCCCACTGAAATGTTTTGTGTAAAAGCGTTTTGTGTAAAAAAATATTATATTTATTCTCTGATTCAAAAGTGCTTGTATTAAAATACTTAAACCTTTATTAAATACAATAATACATATAGTACTTATTTTTCAAATTAAGAAACCTCAACAAATTATGCTTGCTATCAAAGAATTTTTATTTGCACTGAAAAAAATCTTGTCCATACGTAAATATTGTATATCGATAAATATTTTTTTTTTAATTAGTTAAGGATATGAGAAATACCAATATATAAAAACCAAACCAAATGTGGTTATTATTATGCGACGTTACCTATTATTGGCTAATATGATTTTACTTCCTCTTCTCGATACGTTCACAATTCTACACGACATTGTACCGAGTTTAAATTGTGATTTTAGAAAGAAAGGAGCTTTTAAAAATTATTGTTACGTAATATGTATAATTTTGTGACTAGATTAAAACATAAATAATATTCACATTTTTTGTTGTAGTGTGCAATTGAGTTCATGTAAAGAAACATTCAGTGGATTCAAAATTCTGCTAAATGAAACAGTGTTAATTCGCAGTGAGAAAAAGTATATATTTAACACGGATCTGCTATATTCAAACTGAATAGACATGAAATATCAGACGTTGGGTAACTATTTTAAAAAATATTGTAAGGACCCTCGTTGTAATCGCATAACGACGGGCCTTACTTATATCAAAATATGACGTTCCCTTGATTCACTAAGCCTAATGATTTTCCATTACAGATAATTTCCATTTTCAGCAAAACAGTTTAGCTACTAACTCTACCGAAGTTACTATAGCTACGACTTCCAAGTAAGGGAGAAGAAAGGTTTTTGATCGTTTTCCAAGACTTCATTCCATACCATCCTTCTTATGACTGTAAAGGGTACTTATGAATTATTCATTGTTGTAATCTTAATCTCTCCATTTTTCAGGCAAGAAACATATTTTTTAAGTATTTTATAATTAGATTCTAGCCATATATTTAAAATCAAGTAGTGCACTTGATAATTTGGAACTTCTTAGAGTTTATTCAAATAAATATATAAGAGAATATATTTTTTGTACACCTTACTCGTAAATTTAAGTTTTTTAAATTTGATCCTATTAGTAAAGGTTTAATGGCGATATGCGTGTTTTAATAGTCCTGTAATAAATAGCCAATTTGCACTTTAATAGCAAATAGCCAAGTATTTCATAAAACCAATACTATAATATTCCTTAAGAAAGAGAACGATCTAGTTGATTTGTTAAAAAGGGAGTAACTTACTAATTAGTATGTAATGTTGATAATTTAATTTGTGTATTAAATGTAAAAATAGTGCATATTAGGAATTTTATAGATAATAAAACATAAAATGTATGTATATTAAAAATAAACTCAACTTAAAATACACATTGAATAGACAGAGAGTTACAAAAAACCTTTAAGCTCAACGTTGCCATATTGTGTAAATGCTGATATGGTGTAAGGTTAGCTATTGAAAGTACTCATAGTTATATTTCTCGCTGTGATAAACAAACATTATGTTCTATATTTTAATGTTTTGCAAGGAGACATTGTTAAGATAAGTAATCAATAACCTAGTTTGAGAATTATCATTTGTATTTAATTATTTGGTATTGACAATTGCTATAAAGCTTGTATTTCACAAAATAGTACTTATTAGTTTTTATTGTTATGTTTTTATTTGAATCAAAATTTGTACTATATAATGAATATTTAAACATTATAATGCATATAAAATGTCTTTTTATGTTGAAAATGTTCTACATAGTATATTACATTTTATTTAAATGATTTATTAATGAAACATCAAGATATTGACTAATTAAAATCACATAAATGTCTTTTTCATGTATATCCTGTCTATTAAAACATTATTTGCAATGAAATTGTTTTAAATTCTCTTATTAAATGCATTATAACGTTTAACTATTTTCGTCAATTAAAAATATTTACGTAATATGTACCTCAAACGGCTATCTTTTTTAAGGCCAAGTGTGTATCTGTAGTAGAGGTAAATTTCTGTCTAATTCCTAAATAAAAATCTATCATTCAATATATCAATTATTATATTGACTTAACAAAACATTAAAAAGTGTATAAGGTAGCATATAATATTTTTTTATATTCATTGAGTGAAAGTCAAATAGTTGTAAATCACGACAACAAAACAATCAAATAAATTCGCTAATAAGGTAACGCTTTGTTTTGTCAAAATGTATACCCGCATTGTTTGTTCCCATAAAATAATGGCCTCAATCCTGTATTTTAGCTTAGTGTATTTCCAATAAAAGCAACGGAGCTGACCTTGTGAACTAAGGATACAGGAAGTACAGTAATAACGGAAAAGCACAGGTAACCACAATACCGACCCATTTTAATCCCACCAACTCCCACACCTGTAGATAAATTATTTGTCCTTTGTGAAGACTTGCAGCTGATGAGTATTATCTTGCAAATATTTAATGGTTTGTAAAAACTTGTTAAGTAATAAACTTTTATTCAAACGGTACATAATATAATGATACACTACGATACTTGGATAGCGTCAATAAATAACAAACTCGATACTTTATCGTATCTTCTTTTTAATAAATAAATTTCTCTTTGATTTAGCAGCCTACAAACGTGACAAACTAGAAAGAATTACTCTTTTTTTCTATTTTCTTATTGTAAGAATACAATAACAAAATAATGTATATATTTTTCTGGAAATAGTAAAATGTACTAGAAGTACTAATTTATTGTTTACATTCACTCATTTCGAATAATTTACAAAAGCTAAAAAACGCTAAGTATTGGATACGCAGTGTACAGTTCTTTGTTATTATTTCTATCTTTTTCTAAGAAGAGGGAACCTTCAAAAGTTACTTTATTGAGCAATTAATAAAGGGTCGTTAAAAATTACATTGATAACCCAAAATACACATTATATTATATTATAAATTGAAAATAAACATTTCTCTATAACCTTATGCATGCCACTGTTAATATTTTACTACAATATAGCACTCAAAACAATAATATGAACTTCTTTGGTAGTTTTCATGTTTTAAATATTAATTTTTTAAGATTGTGATCTTTTCGTTATAGTTTGTTTTTTACGATAAATTATTGTAAAGAAAAACGGGATTCACCTGGATATTTTCCCTCAATCCGTTGATAATATATCAGTAATACTAGGATCAGTCAACTATCGATAGAAATTAAGTCCACTTTAGTAGCCAATTCTAAAACTCGAACTGACAATGAAGCGTAATTTACCAAAAATATTACAGATTTCCATTCAACTAATAAGGAGTCACTGTATGGTTTCAAGAAGTTCATCTAGAATGAATCATTAGTAAAAATAAAATAGGTTGAATCCCATATCATGATTCTTCACCATTTCTTTTGACGTGACAATTTCTAAATACAATTTGCCTCTAGTAAGTTCACAGTGGTTAGTCAGAAGGTGAAAACCCACCATGGCCAGTATTTTATAGTTGGATTTTTATAATTAGTGACATTTCTTTACCTATAGCATGCTTTATATATTGTGTGCATGGTGCTGTCACCCAGGTTGTTTGTTCTAGTTTCTACTGTATGAGTGTTAAGTTGCAGGGGTAATATATGTATATTTTAATCTGAAGTAATTATGTGTTGGATTAAATGTTCAGATTGTAGGTCTCAATGCGTAGTGTGACTGATTTATTGTGCCACTGAAGGGTGGTAAAACACCCAAAAAATAAATACGACATTGTTACAGTTATTTGCTAATATCATATGATATAAAAATGTTAGATTTACGAGATTATACCGGTTTATTATAATACAATTGAATTAACCCAGAAACAATATCAGTCTTGTACTTGAATATAGGGTAGTTAGAAAGCAAGATATATTATAAATAATGGTCAGTTTCTATTTTTAACCTAGTTATCTTCTTCTTTCGTGATTTATAGACTCAAAAGCTAATATATTATGTAAATTATGCGTTTTCTTCTGTCTGTTATTATGTTATCATTTAAATGTTGAAGAGCTGCTTATTAAAAGGACGGATTTATTATAAATGATTGGTTTCTTCTGTAAGATACAATGTAATCTTGTTTTGATTTCTTATTGGCCAGTAAAAGTGAAAAGATGTATTTTAAATCATTTACTTCTGTTGTTTATTTTTTCTTATTTTTAGACTTGAGTTAGTAAATATTTAATTTGGCTTCATAAATATTTATTTATTTACTAAGCCAAATTATAATGATAGAAATAAAAGATAATTTGTAATGTATGTTGGTTCTTTACGTAAAAATTATGTTTAGGCAAAATTGAAACTCTACATGTTTATATAATATTTAAAACGTGTGAATGTCAGAATAAGCAGTGTACTGTAATGTATCTACGTCACTAATACGATGAAATGTAAGAAACACACAAATCCTCTCAGCGCCTTTGTTAGGTGTTATTGTGTTAGGCAGCCAGACATTTCCAAAGGAGCTGATGCGGTGAATGATTGGAAAAGATCCGAGATCTTTTATTTTCACATTTCACACGTTTATCTACATCTTAAGCGTTCTTGTTTATTATAATAAATGTGCAAGTTATAAAATATACTTGCTGTATTTTTATGCATCAATTTTAAATACTTTCCTTAGTGACCTATATGTATAGAATATGCATATAGATCACACATAGCAAAATTTTTCCCTTTAAGAACTCACAAACTGTAACTCAGTAAAACTTCATAAACAAGTTGTTTAAGGTTATCCGAATTCAATACAAAAGCTCAGCTATTACTTCATTTATGATCATAATCAGCATTTGAGTTTAATGTCACTTCACGATAGTTTACATTGTTTCACAAAACTATCAGAAATATAAAAAAATCTATCACGCTAGGAATTTTTATTTCAATGTGTCATACCGGAAATTAAATAAAAACGTTGAAGAAAACGTCTATTAATAAGAGTAATGTCAAGAGAAATGTTATGTCACCATATTATAATCATATCATATCATATAATCATATTGAACTCTGAGTAATCAATAATATTGCACTAATTCCAAAAACTTTAAATACTATGTTTCGTTGTTTCAAAATATAAATAATATTTAAAATAAATACTAATAAAATACCAATCTTAAGCCCACTTTTCTCCAATTTAAAACATATCTATTTAAATTTACAAAATGTTTAATTAAAGTTGTAAATATCTTTTTTAATAAAGCAAAAAATCTATATAATAAGGTCAATATTAAAAATATTATGACATGTAAATTATATAAATATACTTAACTTACATCTTAAAAGCATATTTATAAACTGCAGAAATAAATCTTTGTGTATTTTATTAAGTACAAACAATTATAGTATCTCTTGTAATTGTAAATTGACACAGACAATGTTGACTGAGAGACTGAGAGAGAACGCTTGGTTCGAGTTTACTTCAAACTTTAACGGAAATAACCATAGACAATTATAGTATATCTTTCTAGAAGTATTCACGAACCAGGTAGTTTAGTTCCCGTCACGTTTAATACACCAGTCTTAAGACCATTTTACCAAAAAAATCTTGTTTTAAAATCCGTAATGGCATTGTTTAAATCCTCATATATTCTATATCCATTCCAAGTTTTTCTTTTACTTAAATTAAGCACAAATATAACATATTTTTAAGTTTCTATGCAATGCAAAGTGTCAAGTACAATCGCGTACTTAAAAAAAAAACAACACTAATAAACTAGTATGTTATCGCAAACAAAGACCAGATATAACAATGTTCAGTTTATATCCGAGTACTCTACAGAGATCCGTAGTGTTACAGCCTGAAGGTACGTATTGCAGTATGTCCACGTTCTGCAGAGACTGTAATAACAGACTTATTGCCTGCAATATTAGGGAGTATAGGGAGTAGGCGGGGGAAAGCCAATACAAGCAGTATGTCGCTGCACGATGTGTGGTAAACATATCCTTACCTTTTATGTTTCTGTTGGTTGCCAAGAAACATTTGTTTGTTGTACTCTACCTTTTAGTTTCATTCAAACTACATTCTGCACCACACTTTAATGACTTTATTAGCTCCCTCTGTGTTCTCTAATACATGAAATTTGTAAAATAAATAAATATATCTCAAAATGTTAAAAATTTTTATATAAAATTTTCAACAGAAAACATTCAGAGACTAATAACAGTGGGCATGTAATACCGCGGCAGTCGTCAGCTGAACATAACAGGTAATTAGTTAGGACAGACAATGATGACCAGTGCAACAAGAGGAAATGGACACGTTATACCTGTAGGATATATGGCACCCTATTGTCCCGTTATATTGGAACTTTAGGTTGGCAGTGCATTATTTTAGTTTATAACAAGCCCTGATATAAATATGTAGTTTGGAATATAATATATTCTTGTTAACTATGTCATACCTATATTTTAACTTTAGAATAAGTTGGAAACATAAATATTTTAGCCTGGTAATGACTTGTCAAAAAGCTTATTAGAAAAATGTAAAGTATTTGAAATAGAACTTTTACTTTTGAGTTATTCTTATATTTAGCATAAGATAAAAGTTGGATATTTTTAATTCACGAATTAAAAGTAGTTATGGTAGTTAATTCTTATATTATGTCACTTGGGATTTAATACTAAAACTAATAAATAATGCAAAGAAATACGGGGCTTAATTATGATTAAAACAAAAATGTATACATGTAAGATTTACAACCCATTATATTACATACATACATATTTTTTTTAAATAAATTTATTTTTTAATCAAGGTTTAGATTAATAGATATACCTAAAGAGATTTTTGTGTGGAACCGGTCGGTACCTGTATCCTGATGTTAGTATCAATGCTTAAATCATTTTAATCTTTTTTTAGGTTATTGGGAGCTACATCTAAAAGTATGTTAAATAACACAGTAACAAATTTTAACGGTTGTAGAATGCCAGTTCCAAGAACCTAAAAGGTCTAAATTTAGTGTGTACTGAATAATAAAACCTTAAGTTTTTATGACTAAAAGTTATATAATTAATGTGCAGTTACTGTGTTTTAGAAAAAGCAAACGATAATTTTTAAGGATGTACACAAGCAGTGATATTGTTTTATGTATCGAAAACTGCATTGGGAATAACCAATAGTGTAATAAATAAAATGAAGTTTGGCTGTACTATTTTACATTTTAATAAGATCAATGAGGTCAGTATTAAGGGTATAAGATTGAGTACAATAAATAGCCTTAATTATTCTGTTAAAGCAAACATTAAATTTAATGCCTGAAATGCGTGCCCTAAACTAATCTATATCGTAATACTGACAAATATAGCAGTATACCAAGCAATAATTGTTTTTATAACCAAAAAAAGGATTGATGTGATCTCTCATTACTATCATATGTTTTATATCTTCTTTCTTTAAATTCAAGTAGTTAAAAGAGAAATAAAATATGAATTATAGGTCGACTTGATTTATTTGTCTTTTTAATATGCGCTTAAATGTGCTGTCGACGATGGATAATTTTATATAATATAAGGCTTTAGAAAATATTTATGTAGTTTGGAATATAATATATTCTTGTTTACTATGGCATACCTATATTTTAACTTTAAAATATGTTGGAAACATAAATATTTTAGCCTCGTAATGACTTGTCAAAAAGATTATTAGAACAATGTAAAGTGTTTGAAATAGAAATTACTTTTGAGTTATTCTTTCATTTAGCATAAGATAAAAGTTGGATATTTTTAAGTCACGATTAAAAGTAGTTATGGTAGTTAATTCTTATATTATGTCACTTGGGATTTAATACTAAAACTCATAAATAATGCAACGGAATGCAGGGCTTAATTATGATTAAAACAAAAATGTATGTATGTAAGATTTACAACCCATTATATTACGAAGAAAATTTAAAAACGTGTATTAATTACTGCTAGGATTAATTTTTTGTGTGCTGGCGTACTAATTACTTTTACATCATTTCAAACATTCAAATAAATATGTTATTTCTGTTCATTACAATTATATATATATATATATATATATATATATTTATATATATACATATTTGTTTATATATATATAAATTTTTATTTATTTAATTATATAAATATTGTTTGCTTTGTTATTTATTTTATTGTACCTGTTTGAAAACGGCAAAGCCGACATATTAAAGGAAATTATATACCAAGAAGTCCAATAATTGTTTTATATATTATATATATATATATTTGTATATATATTTATTTTTATGCATATTTGGTATGTGTTTGTATACCAGTTAGTGTTAAAAACCCCAAGAACTGTTAAAAATATCGATAACTAGTGAAATAATATAATAACGAGTGATATGTCTTTGTTTATAGTTTATTATAGTTTAAAGTTGTAAAAAAGGATATAAGGAAGTCAATAAACTGTGATTAATAGTTTATAGTATGGGATGTATTATCATAAATTGGAAATGGCACAGTTAGAGGTCTATCCTAAATGTTTTTAAAATATTATTTTTAAATACCAATATTAATACAAAGTATTTATTAAAACTTTTTACAATCTCAAGTGTCTATCAATAACAACATCAACTAACAAGTCTGGGTTGCAATGATTTATAACTCATAAGAGGTTTGTTAACCTGTGACCAGACTAGGTGTTCCACTTGTTTGTTCGGGTGTGACCTGTTTGTTTCTGGTGTTGGCTTCTGAGCACTGTTATAGATTGGGTTCATTATCTCCAGTATGCACTCTTTGCCATTCGTCTATCAGGTATATTTACCATTGTGTGGCACTCCATTGACACCCTTTAATATTTTAAATGTGTATATGTATGTATGTATGTATGTTGTGTATGTATGTATGTATGTATGTTCTTGGCTAAAGAAGAGAGTAAATTTTAGTCCTGTAAACGTAGTATTACAGTTTTGTGTAACATGTAGTATATACAATGTTCAAGATCATCCATGTGCCTATTCAAATCATACATCTTAACTAAAAAAACTTAAAGAAAAGAAATGTCATATATGTTCTCCTATTAACCAGTCCTTGTGGTAGGAACAAAGGGGAAAACTTGATAAGCATACCTGACTCTAGTGTGTGTCCGAACATTGGAGGTGCCACTCGTTAATTGAGTTAAAACGGACAAGTGATAAATTTTACTTTGCATGAGTAATGCAGGAACTGACGGGGAAAATGTTACACATTAATCGAGCCTTCTGGAATTAAGATACAAAGTAGATGTAAAGTTATTATACTTGACTTACAAACTCATTTTACAGGCACATTATTACTTCAGTAGTAATAATCTTACACGTTTACTTTCAAGGTACAGAGGCTAAGAATAATGCGTCAATTTAAATTACTACCGTCTTAAGGAACTATGCAATATAATTTGTATTTAAATTTAGTTTTATTTTCCACATACAACACGTTAAATAATAAACTGAAATTACGTTCTGTGCCCCTTTTGTGCGCCCAAAAATGAAAATGTGCTAGATAAAACTAGTGCCACATTGATTAACTTGATGTCTTACAAATACGTGAAAAAACCAGTCTGATTATTGAGAATACTTACAAATATCAAATTTTCTAAATTACAAAAATTGCCTTATAATTCTTCCATGTTAGATTATTTCAATAAAGTTAAAAAGTTTATTTCTTTAGATTGAATGATTAAACTACCATAAATCTAGTAAATTAGTACAACTTTAGTACTATTCTGTAGCAAATAATATTTTTGTAGCAAGAGAGTTTCGATATCTGTTGAAACATTACCGAAATTGTATACTCTTAACAGTTGATGTAAGTTTCCAAACATAAATATAACTATGAAGGTCACAAACTGTAACTGATTCGTACTTGTTTATAATTCTTTATACATGTTTAGTTCAACTAATCGTAAAAGTATAAACTGCATTTTATGGCAGCAACAAAAAATATGTGACATTTTAAAAGTCAAGATAAAATACTCAAGAAACTCTAGAACACATTTCAAAAGTAATAAATCCCTTAAGAGTTCCTGTGGCAACGAATAGTTGAAGGAGAAGAAGGGAGATTGATATCCGGGATTGTGTCTGTTGTCAGTATTTCTCTGGAGGAGTGCTTCTTGTATTGTGTCACATAATTTATCAATGGAACGAAATATTCTAGACAATATGACATATTATTGGCTTATATATCGTCCATGCATTTTGTAATTATTGTGTGATCCTTTACTTAATAAATACAGAAATTATTTAAAAACAAACACATAACAGAGGTATACATCTTCAAATATTCGTTCGTCACATAGGATTAATTTTCTTGCACATAACAAACAACGGGATTGTTTTTTTGAATTTAACCCAACTTATGCGTTTCGCAAAAGAAAACCATGAGTATATTTAAAGTTGATAAATTAACTAACATATAGATTATTAGGAAAGGTCAACAATAGGGGTAGAAGAAAGGAATTTATGGGACATCATACTCGCTTCAGGCTAGACCGGGGCAGTATGTCTGGCTTGAATCTTCAGGGCTCCCGTGGGGTCAAACCGTGTCCATGGGTAGTTGGTGACACATCTATCACTCCATAACAACAGTTACTAGCGTCGAAAATAGGATACGAGGTTAAGAGGATTCCATCTATCTAGCACTCCTAACGAGTTTTACAAAGGAGCAAAGAGCCCCGAGCTTTGTATAGAGACCGCTCACGCTCGGTTATAACGAGAGCGACCCCTTCGGTACACAACTAACGGGTTTTACAAAGGGACAAAAGGAGTCGGCACTTTGTCTAGAGCGAGTGATTGCTTACGCTAGATCATAAGGCAAGACATTCGTACGGTACACTTCTGGAGCACTGGCCACACAAATGTGAAAATAAAATATCCTTCGTAATAAAACTAAATCTTAACCTAATATTCTAATTTTAAATTGTATACATTACTAAATAAAATTTTAACGTATGTCCGTGCAAAGAGGGAATCTTAGAACGGTAATAATTTATATTAGAATGCTTTAAGGTTTTTTATGACACATAAAATGTAATAACATATGATCGTCTTGCAGCAATGCAAACATATTACAGTTCACAGAAAACAACTAGTAAGTACTTGCATACGTCTGGGAGATCCTTCCCAGATCAGCCAGCGCTTTTGATCTCCAATCGTATTACACGTGTAACATTTCCAATAATACCGAAATTATTTTACAGAGAAGAACCAGAGTTAATCAAACCAACAAGTAAATATAAAAAGGGTAATAATTGTAGTTTTAAATTTACAACAGAATATTCTGAATATTCAGAAATAATATAATTTAAACGATTCTCAAAGAAGTTTGTAAAATTATCGAAAAAACTATTAAATTTCAGTGTTCAAACACAAAAAATCTTATTGCCGGCGCTATTGTCTTTCCTGAGCTGTCCAATACGGTTTTCTTATGATTATCCACTAACTTTCGTTCACTGGACATTTTTTCAGGCATCATCAAATCCGTTATTACATTTACCACGGTTCACTTACATGAGAAGCTTGGAAACTCTGTCATTCAGAGGATGCTCTTTCTATTAAACAAAGGCTGCAAGAATTCCTCCAGACGAATATCATACTGCAGCCAACGGTCAATACTATTACAAGAGTATCATAAGAGTATTCGGATAATATAGTGGCTTTCATCAATAATAAACACGTTATGTGTGAGGGTGTAGCGGCGTATCTGTTTTACAGTTCCAAACATAGGATGGTTGTACAGTGTTATTCCGGTATCATAGTGTCTGTAATCAAATATAAACAGGTTTTCCAATGATACCGTCATCATTTACAGTGCATAAAAAGTATCAATCAGATGAATAAGTATTGCTTTAAAATAGAATAATTTGAGTGGTAAATGTAAAAAAACAATATATAACCTTAAATGAATTTCAATAGATGTTTTTTGCTATCATAGAATATAAAAAAGAACTATGAAATGTCAGTCCTCGCGGAATATAAAAAACATCCCTACAGCTGTTATGAGGTGATATTTTAACTTTCCCATCAGCATTTAGCTATTTTCAAACAAACAAAAAAATGCCGGTGCTATTGATATTCCTTGAGAAAAGGTTAAAATAAGAATAGTTACTATCAAGCTTACTCTATCTTTTCAAGATTTTAAATGTAAAGACATAGTTGTTAAACTAATTAAACATTTCACCGTGAAGTTAAAAACCAGAAAGTTTTATTACATTTTACAGCTTCTTTAAATTGATAATATCAGTTTGCTGCAATGAAAGTTTAGTGAACTAGCGATGAAAATTTAGTGACCACGACGGAATGTTTAACAAATTTTGTCTATTAAAGCGTAGCTCAGATGAATTTTCGATATAATAATAGGCTTACATGTTAACAAGGGAAATTTACGAATTCCCAATTTCAAATTTAGAGTAGGTACAATTGGTCCAGTAAGTTTTACGTCAATAAAAAACAAACATAAACAGACCGACATCATTAGAATTTTATAAGAGAAATCGTATAATTTCGTTGAGATCTAATAACGGAGCATTACTTGTAATTTTACATCGCAAGGACAACATCTAAACTAAGTTCTTTGTAGTTCACAGTGGCTTTATGTAAGTGAAGACCCGTGTACTATAGAGTTTTCAGTAAAAACTGGGACACATCTCCCATCTTTATTTTCGCCATTTCCACTCTAAAACTTCCCGTTTATAAAAACAAATAACAATGGTGTTAATATGCCTTTAAAACTTCTGATCACTTCAGACACCTAGCTTATACACTAATATACACATCAGTGACGTAGATTTTGCATTGATTATTAATAATATCTTATATTAAATTATAAAAACGGATATTTTTACTGAAAATTATAAGTTCCGTAGCTAATAGCCTATTTCCCTTACATTTATAGCCGATATACTCTTATGTCAACTAATGTAATATTATCCATTTACAAGTGATGTGTGGATAATAATATCAGGTAAATATTTCTTTATATAATTGTTTTTCGAAATGTATTATTTAATGATATTGTAAAGATATATGTGTATATATTTCTATCCCTCCTTTATACTTTAACACAGATTGATAAGGAAAGCTAATAAATACTATTATGTTTCAAGAATTTTTATATATTTATGTACACACATAAAGGAATATGGGAATAATATCGACAAATCCTCAACTCAATGGCCCTAAACATAATGTAGTATATAATCGTAAGGCACAACTGCCATTATTGCCCAACTATTATTGTACGACATTTGAAATTTATATTTATATTTATGTTTTTATAATTACGCATTATTGTATCCTTCTTTATGTTTACATATTGATTACTCTGTAAAGGATATGAATATTTTGCGTCTCTCTAAAATTTGACTTATGATAATGTTTCGACATGAAAAACCATTTTGAGACAAGAAACCCTAAGAAGGAGGATTGTTAAGGTTAGTAACAATTTTACCCACAAGCCTTTTGAGTATTATGCAGCACCTAAATATAACGAATACTAAATTATAACTTCCTACCTAAATAATATCAAGAGTGTCAGACAAAAGATGTATACACATCAACTTTAATTATAATTTCCCATCACAATTAATAATCTAATTTTTATTTTTATACCACCTTTTTACAATAAAAGAGGGAATAATTCCTTTGCCTCCACTCAAAGGATGTTAAAATCCACTTTGTAGTAGCCTACGCGCCAAAAGGTTAGAGACAAGTATGCAACGTTGACGAAAGGTTGATAAAAGAGGTGAAGCGGGAGCCCCTTCAGTGGATTATTCAAACTCTATCTTGTCTTTACAGGGTATTAATTAACTTGGCAAGCCACAAGCGTTAGGAACCGCATCTTATCTTCGCTGTTATGCAAATTGCATATTTATTATCCTTATTTATTCATAAAAGTTCTTTATCTGTATATTTTCTACCTGTCCACTATTGTGATGTGAAAAAAGTACTTTAAATACAAGTCCCTTCATTCCTTCAAAGCTTTGCTTTATGTCTTTAACCAAACAATAAATTTAAAATTCAATTGTCTAGTTAAGAACATTTTAGTAGATTCATTAACCACACTTTCTTTTTACATGCATCTTATGTTGAGTTTCAAAACAGTCTTAAAATTTCACTTGGACAACCGTTAAGTATAGATGATTGTGACAAAGTGGATTATTTCTCAAAATAGGGACAGGTTGACACTTCATAGATTCCTGCCAACAGGCCTCTATGATAATAGGATTTTGTCACGTAACACGAACAGCAGTCTTACTATCCGTGTTAATAGTAGGGCATAGCTCATGTACGTAATAGTTTAATAAAGAAATCGTGCCAAGCATAAATTCCTATGACATAATTGGTAACAGCAGCATTACAGTAATAGTCATTCAGTCATAATACTGGTATATTATTGCATTATTTTCAATCTATACCTGACTTTTTCAAAATGTTAAGTTACAAGATATAGAGAAACTTTAAGAAAACCAATTTTCAGAATCGTCGGAAAATTCTGCACCGATTACTTGTAATTATGAAGTATTTATTTCCCTCCAAGAATTTCCACAGCTCATATGTTTAAACTCCAGAAATATTTAGGTTTTTATATATGTTTATAAATAAGGATAAGCTATTTAGAGTTTTATTACAATTGTATTAATGTAAGGTGACATTTGAAACAACTAAGTAAGAGAAACATAAATTTGTGACGTATAAATTACATATTTATCTTCCAATTTCATCCCAAAGAAAATGTATTACACGAATTTTACATTCTCTTAGGGTCTCAGTTATTTATATATTCTGGTCTCGAACTATGAAAGCAGAAACGCTTGTCACCCTCTGCCAGAAATTGAATTATATATTTCCACACTTTTCGTTTTAACAATATAAATCCAATGGAAAAAAGCAAAAAAACTCCTGACGTGACATGGGCCACCATCAAACTCAGTGTTCGTCATATAAAAAAGAAAATTCCAGTTCAATTAAAGTGTAAAGATTGGTTCATGTTCAAATGAAGCCAAGCCGGAATGATATTATTCAGGCCTACGAGTTATAGGTTTTAGTAAAGCTCATCTAATAAATTAAACACAATTGTTTTAAATATAGCAAACTGTATTTTAAAATATCACAATCATAAAATTGCTTTTTTCCTTTAGCCAATAAAACTATGACTTTCGCTAACATAACTACTAAAATAAGATAATGTACGCTGTAGTTTCTGAAACTACGTTATATTTTTATATTTGGTGGCATATAAAATCATATTTTATATAAACTCTATATAAAATATCTATGGCATTAGATTAATAACATATTAGTTATCGATGGAAGTATTACAATGCCATATTAAAGGTATATATCTTTATTTTGAAACGTATATTCATATACTCGTATTCTTAACGTACTGAAAAGTAGTTCTGTACATTCAAATATAAGTAAATTTACAAATAATAATAATACAATAATCTTCATATCTCAGAAGAATAACATAATTTATATAGCACTTAGCACATACATACTATTAGAAAACAAAAAATAAATTTAATAACATTTGAACAGTTTTCAAAAAATTTTATCAATTTATCAGTTATGTTCTGTAAATATTGTCCCCTTTTGCAAGTCAAACAAAAAAAAGTTTCATCCAGAGCAACGAGTGTGAGGGAGGGGAGGAGTATTATGAGAGTCTGTCAACAAAAGACAAGTGCTACCAACCCCTAGACAAAATGTCCCTGTTTCATTCTGTAATTAGGTCAAACACTTTTTCCTAAGTACCTCTCAACTTAGACAACCCGTGAGGACCGTAATTTTGTACTGTGGACTGTAATTTGGTTCCTTTATAGTGTATTTAACTTTACATGAATGGAAATCACTGTGACATCGTGAATATTTGTATATAGCAAACTACTAAACAAATAATATTACATTACAAAATACATTTTCAGTATTATGTACGAACCGAATAACATTAAACATATTATAAATAACTAGTTAATTAGTTGCTTAACTACATGCACTGTAAATAACGTTTATTCCTAAATGTTATTATAAGGCATAGTTGTAAATAGTTTACGAACGCTTTTAAAATAACAGTTGAAACATTATACTAGTGTATCATTACTACTAATTATTGTCGACCACTTCTAATAATGTTTCACAACCCACAAATAAAACTTGAATATTGTATATTATTACGAATCGTGAATTTCTGAACGCTTATTCTGCAATAGGGAAATTTTAATTTTTAAAACATACGTCCGATCAGGTAGAAATATTGCAAGAATGTAGTAAATTCCTTAAATTGTTGGTCTTTTTACATGAAAGTTCTCATCAAAATAAATGTTGTATTATTATTATTATTATTATTATTATTACTGGAAAACTAAACTTTCTGGCAGTGCCCAAATTAAACGAAAATATATTGAAATATTAGCCTATCTGGAAGCGTTACAATAAAATGTCCTTTAAATCCCTCAGAATCCAGACCTGCAGGGAGGAGAAGCACCATATTACCTTGATCCTTGGATTTGTGACTTCCGGTATGAACATATCGCATTGTCAGAGAAACTGAAATAAGCACGCGAGTCGTATGTGATGCAACAGTGAGTACTGATTATATAACAATATGACGATGGACAATGTTCATTGTGGAACAAGATACTCTAAATAGAGTTTCAGCTTAGCCCCAGGATATAACTGCCATAACAGTATTATGTCCTTCCGGAGTTTAACATGAAAATCTGAAAGCGATAATACACTGTAAACGGCGAGCCTGAGGGCCTCTTATGGTATTTAAAGAATACTTTATTGTGATTCGGGAGTTAGGATATATTATTACTACTTCCCTGGACAGTACTGAGGTTTATAAGTTTGGCATAAATAATTCTTGGGTTTATATTCATAAAGTCTTTAAGAGCAAATGACCTAACTCATAATATCTGTGTGGTGATATATAGTTATGTTAAATGTATAGACAATTTATATTTTATAGTGTACATTACTAATTGACCATACTATGAAGATTGCATTTGTCCTATTCCTGCATTAATTTTATAAAGTAAATCGTAACAACAAATATACTATTTAAAGTTCGTGTTATTGTTTAAATTATCCAACTTATAATCAGGCTTATAATTTGAGAGTATTTTGAGGCCATACTATGTAATAAATATAGTTACATGTCGTATTGAATTGTCTTTGAATTAAATATGTTTTCTGTGTTTTATTGAAATTGCAAAATACGTTATTTTTCCCAACCAAGCAATATATTATCATATTAAACATCTTTCAATAAACATTCTACATCAAAAACTACAAATTTAATGATTTTAGAAAGATTTTTTTGTTATTTCTTTAAAGGTGATTGCTTTATGTAAAGGATTCAAATCTTTCAACTTACAATGTACACTAAAGCCTTAAATTATGTTATTCCTATCTTACAATATAAAATCCAAACTTTAAAATTAAAGATATCCAAAAGTATTTTTATGAAAATGGAACTGGTCTGTAATGAACAAATCATCAAGCTTAGTGAATAAAAATCCTCTCTCAAGTAGGAATGATTTATTCAAGACCCGTCGTGAAGCAATTATAACGAGGTCTGGACAAGGTTTTTCATAGAGAGACCCAACGTCTGAAAATTTCACCTCTATCCAGGTTATAATGGCAGATATTCGTGTTAAATATATTCTTTCTCGTGATGAATCAACACGATTTTATTTGAAAGATTTGTGCATCTACTATTAAAGATTTGTTTCTTTACATGCACGTATTTGCACTCTACTGCAAAAAAAGTGGATGTAAAAATGTTTTATATTCTAATCTAATCCATCCAGAAAAGTAATATACATTATATAATCCTAATGGTAATAAAAACAGTTTCTTTTAATTATATTGTTACACATTTGCGTAGAATAGTCTGTATAAAGGCATGAAATAGTAATATCTAATTAAGCACCAAAAGGTGAAGTTGTTTATTACAAAATACTTGTAGATTTTTTATATATATTCACAATTTTTTATCATTAACTAATTTAAAATTTTGATATTTATGACATGAAATACATAAATACATGGTAATATAAACAATTTAAAAGACATGAGAGTTTTTCCCGACCTTTGATACTGATATGATATATTACTTCCAACACTTGGGACAGTCATTACAACCACTACATAGTTGTAAACATTAGGATTACTTTAGTTTTATTAATAATTGTTTTCAACTTTATATATTTCGTTCAGGAAACTTTAATTTTAGAGTGAACTTGTTTGTTATATTTAGCAAATTATAATAGACTGACAATTTTTTTTTTTAAAGCAATCAATTACTTTCTTTCTTCTTACTACAGTCTTTTAGAATAACATTAGAATATTCCTTTTTCAAATAAAAAAGAGAAAAAAAAATTAAATACACCTTATTTATAGCAAGATTTTCTTAATGCAAAGAAATCTTGTTTTATAGCACCTATTATACTTGATATGAAAATTGAGTACTGTATGTATCAGCGTATTCTGCTAAAATTTTTAAATAAAATCATTTTAGATTTATCATATAAAGCCAGAAAATATGAAATCATGTAATACATTGAAGAATCTTGGATCATTGAAAATAGCTTAAACAAAGCACTAGCAACCAATTACATATTTTCCAATTCTAATGTTAATATTGCAATAATAAACTACTTAATACGCATGAAAAATTATGTTGTGAAACTATTCGTTTTTTTATATATTTATATCCATATAAAACTATAATTATGAACTTTAAAATGGTTTACTAAGACGTATGTGCCGTACAGCAAAAATCAGTTTTTTTAGTGTGCATAAAACATTTACGACCCCTTTTTGTCATGATAGGACTTTATATAACTTTATATATAAATATGAACCAGTTCAGCCCTTAATGAATTTGATTATTGATATAGAATTTTTCCAATAATCTGTACGAGAATATAAAACTATAAGGATATGGAGAGTACATTTTAAACTACTTTGATTTTCACAAATTATTTTAATTAAAAAATAGTTTTTAGCCCCGCTACAAAATTGTAGAACTTATGCTTCAATAACCCTATATATTAGTACAATATCTTAAAATGACGCTACAGTTGCATACAGCTTACAACATGCGGTCTACAAAAATGTGTGTTTGTTACAGAGCATGGAGAGATGCTGTAAAATATTCCTCCCACATCTCAGAGTGGAATGTAGTCACAAAACTGCAGGGGAACGTTTACACTGAATGTTTTACACAAAGACATTGACACACAAAGACACAATGTTGCATCATTTACACCGACTTTGTCTTAGCACACACCAACATTACAATACACGCAGCTTCTGTATTTTTCCACACGCTGTGCTATGAAGTATGGAAGGTTTACAGAGTTATAGCATAATTATACGAATTGAATGAACGGCAAATTCAAGGAATTAAAATATATAATATAAAACTATAATTTTTAATAAAGTCTAACTTCTATAGAATAACTTCTAATAAAAAACAAAGTCGATTCAACCAATCAAAATCAAAATTCAAAATTTAACAATAGTGGAGTATAGAAATTAAATTGCAATGATTTTCAATCCCACTATATTGGACCATTTAAATAACACCAGCCATACATACACAAACATCGACATCAATATTGAAATTTTACACTCATGCAAAAAGGTCACATATTGTCAACTTTAGAACATTTTAAAATTTACAAAAGTGCCAAAATTAATCCTAATGTATTATTAAATGACAAAGGTTTTCTAACACAAAATTTGTTATTCGATAGACTTTTAAACAATATACAGTACATATACGATTAATACTACAAATTTATCATAAATTACCTTAACCTAAACATGTACCTGAATATGAATTCATAGAATTTGAAATGTACCTCATACGAAAATAAAAAAATGTATCAAAATTGTTCGAAGGTTTGTTATTGTATAATATTATCTCAGATTTTATTCAAATAAATTTAAAATAGAAGTAAAATTTTCTAATTACAACTGATTCATGGGTTTTACTATCCACAATTTAGTCTTTTAGCTACCTTAAATTATTATATAATTAATTAACATTTTACAAGTATATATAGTCCTGCAATAAAGAGTACATTTTCACTTTAATATAAAATAGCCTAGTATTTCATAATATTAACATTGGAAACTTTAATAAGAATTAAATCAGTAGTCTATCGTACTAGTTTACTGGTTTCAAAATAAAAGGGTAGCTCTATAATCATTGTATTGCGTCATAAATTTTATTTTGGCATGAAATATAAAAATAATACATATTATGAATTTAAAATATATAATCAAAAGTATAAATAATTTTATCTTAAAAATAAATCTCACATAAATATACAAAAAATAGAATGAAACTTATTTATAAATACTAACTCCTCAAAGTAACATCATTACCCATGATAAACCCACATTATGTTCTGTATTTTTCTGTATTAAAATCCACAAAAGTCGAAGGATTTTACGTTTGATAACCAAAAATCAATGTATTTTTCAGAGAAAACTCAAAGAATTTTTTACAGTCTCTTACAAATCTTTATTTTATACTAAAGGTCCTACTACCAAATGTAAGCGAGTTATGAAAAGAATAGTTTTGATTCCTATTTTTTAGTTGGAAAAAATAGTAACAATCTCACACAAAAATAGTGAAATCATTTAAAAAAATTTTTTGACAATTTACAACGTAATTTATTTATGTTCCTGTAATACTTTCTGAATGTTCGATCAGTTTAAAGTACTCATTTTTAAATTAAATTGAGCATGAAGTTAAAAAATCATTTTTGTAATTTTGTGAATAATCGCCTTTTCTTCATAATAAACCAAAATTAATAATGATACGCAAAATTTTTTAGATTAAAATTTTTTAGATTTGTTTTTTTTTTGAAAACTTTGGGTCTTTTTTAATTTTTCAGGATAAAATGTGAAAGATATGGCTGTTTAAATTTGCGTGAGTTAGCGCAAAGTACTTCTTTAAACTTTTTAGGCATAAACCTTAACAAAATATGATAAGAGAAAAATATTATTTTTATGAGCCTATAGCTCTTTAAAAACCTAAAACTTTTTTTAATGACTTTATTCCTTAAACTTAGCGAGTTTTGGGGGAAAAATATCTAAATTACTTTTTTGCAGAAATTATATAATGTATATATTTGATGAATAGTCATACTGGCTATATTTTAGGCTTAGTTGAACTGTAACGTATATACAGGGTGTCCTACTAGTAACCCGACAAACTTATCAGGTGGTTTTGTCTCATTAAAATAATGAAACATTTCATATAAAAAGCTGTTCGGAAAGATTTTCTGGGAAGTTTGGATGCAAATCGAAACTGTTTTAATCGGTTAAAAACCTGCCAAATGACATGTTTATTATTATTATTTCTCTCCTAGGGGATGGCTTTTAAGAACTGAAACTGATTAAAAATCATATTAAAACTATCAATTGACTCATTTTCTACAGTCCTGTTATATTGACATAGAATAAATAGTAGCAGCTTCAGTCTAGTATTTGGTTTCCAAATTATAAGGCATGTCAAACATTCAAACAAGTAAGTTTCTGAAATTATAATAATGTAGAATAGGGTTTCTCAATGACTCACTCAATTTAATTAAACTAAAATAAATTCCATATCAAACTAATTTTGTGACCCTCAGTTTTTCATAGTCACTTAGATATTAAATAATAACATTTATAAAGACAAAAAAATAGTAACTGTACTATTACTGTGTTAGGTATTGGAACACTAGTTTACGTCAAAAACTGCAGCAAACTCGCTGTCATTACTGATAAACATCTCCCTGACTTTCTGTATGCCAGTTATTACTTCATTTCAAAGCGAAAACTTGTAACATGTTATTTTTTTTAACATACAAAATTAAATTTAAATTTAAAATATTCATTAGTAAAATTGAAAAAAATTAGAACAGACAATTTTTTTTTAATATTACGAATAACGACTTGAGTTTTAGAATTATCATAAAAGGAGCGAAATAATTATTTTACTGACGATGAGTCAGACGCTATCTGGCAGGTCCGTGCCCGCACGGATATCGCCGCTTCCCCTCCGATCACGGCGAGAGGAGAAGGCTTCCCCCACCCCCGCGATCGCGCGAACCTATATAATGACGGCCGATTGAAGACACTCGGAGAGACAGCCAGTGACCGCGACACCGCCGACGACCGCTGCTCACCACTACTTCGACCCCTTCCCCCGACCCCGCTCGCTGAACGACTACATCGCGACTCGACGCCCGCCGCCGATATCCAGCACCAGGTAAGGAACAACGACCCTGTTCCTTACTAAAGTGTTTTATCTCCGCCATCAACAATTCTTCCAAATTTTTATGTGAAACAGAATTTAATATTTTATTTATCATTTATGAAAATTAATCGATCTGAAATATATTATTAATGTTTGATGGTTATAGATTTATTTTGATAAGATAATTGTTTGATTTTAAATATACTCTTAATAATTTATTTGATATTTAAGGGTATCAATAAATTTAAATAGAATATATTTGACTTTCTAAATTTACTCAAACTTTAATTACTTTTTCAACTAGAATTACTAAAGTTATTCTTTTCTTCAATTTAACTTATATTTTGAATTCCAATTAATCAGATTATATTTTTTTGTCATTTCGACTAAATTTTAATTACTGTGATAAAATTTTCCTTTCTAAATTTTTCAGATCTCGCATTTCTTTTCCTGGCGATCGATCTGACACCTCATCCCGAGTTTCCTTTACGAACTTTCCTACCAATTATCTCCTACCCGGAAAAAATTATAACAGTCGGGACTCGCCTTACCACTGCTTTCTTTCCGGCGATAGTACTGGCATCCTATACCCACGACTTCCTTTTATAAATACTTTCTTCCCACCGACCCCGTCCTCATAAACTAAATCTTATGTTCAATCGATGTAAATTTTTATATTAGGTATAAAGTTTTCTCGACCATCATTCTGTTGTCTGATTATTATCACATTTCTTGGCGAATCTCTAATCTACTCGGAAATATTTTTCTTTCTTATTGAAGTTCAATCTAATTTTCATTTTATTAATTATTTATATTTTTGTAAGTGATTATCTTTATTTTTCTCCTTTATCTATTTCGGGACTCGCAACCCTTTCTTTTTATTTTTGCGAACGTCCTGACACCCTCACCCCGATAACCTCCATCAAAATATTTATTTAACGATATTTTAGTTTATTTTTCTGGTGAACTGTGCAGATAGGGTGAGTGTTCAATTTTTCTTTGATATTCATAGAGCCCTAATATTTATAGTAATTTAGCTTAGTAGCCTTATTGCATGGTTTAAATCATTTACCTTTATCTTAGCTTGCATATGGTAGGGTAATTCTGCATGGTGTGTTATAAGTGATTACTTTGTTTTTTTATTTTCCAAAATTATATGCCTGAGAAAGTAAACTTGATATTTTATTTTGGAGCTATACACTTGCCTACAGAATAAATACAGCTTAGTATATTTTTATATTATAAATTCATCTAGCTTTTGCATCCCGTAGAAATATTTTTTGTTAATGGTTAGTGCTTGCTTTATGTATATAGTAGTTGCACTGTGATATTGGTGCATGGCTAATCTTTAATTTATAAGATTGTATATTTGCTATTGGTGTTATTTGAATATTGCTTTTGTTTGCCATTGCTATTCATATTTTGCTTTGATTTTGTATTTTGCTTCTACTAACCATCATTATTTAACCGATTAATTATTCCAACCCCGGGCTCTTACAATAATTACTGTATACGACTCCCCGACCAAGTTATCAGTGGAGACTACTCAGCTTACTTGTAATTCCTCACTGACCGACGTATTAATAAACAATACAGTTGTTTTCGAAAATCGAACTCGCTTGAACAATAACTTTCCTAGAACAAGAAATTTTTATTTTTCTGAGCAAGATTATTTTTTTATTTTTTTACGTCTTCAAAATTTTATTGGAGTTGACGTGATGAAGTAAGCCCAACGTTATTTTGGAAGTATCAATTTCTTCCGCAGGGCCCTCTGATTCGACTCCTAACAATAAATAATAGTTATATGAAATTCTCGAACCCTGGAATTTTCTAACCCAGCTCGACTGGCTATCTGGCAAGTTGCGAATATTTTCGCTTGCCCCGAAAATAACATCGCAAAGTGGCGCCCGAACAACTGGGACTGTAATATACGTTAATTTACGAACTTTACGATTTACTTTACACTTTTTTGTGAATATACTTTACAATTTACGACTAAAAATTGTTAAAGTTTTACAACAACTTTTTGTTTAAGAAAATTTTATACGTACAATAATGATGTACTTATTGAACCTCTTTCTCCGCCCTTATCAAATTTTATTCTTTATGTATGTAAACGGAAATGATGGACAAGGGGACGCAAACAAACGAAAAACAACCACAACCACTACGACTTCAACTCGTATTACGACACCACAGGCTTCTGGTGGTACAGTGCCAAAAATGAGTCCTCCTACAGTCGTAACATCAGTCGCACCGATTACTACCACTACTACTGCTACTATTACCGCCACCACTACTACTAGTACTACTGCTACTACAATGGGCCTACCGATCCCTCCTACAACCATTCCCAATCCCCAAATTATGCTTCCTTCCCCTTCGGAGAATGATCCTCGTGTGGGCTGGATTTATAAACTACAAAAGAACGACCTACAGGAAGAGTTAAGAAAATTTAATCTGAATCCGGATGGTAATGTGGCTGAACTACGAAAGCGACTTGTAACTTTTCTTAGGTCTGGAAAAACACCTCCTGAACCTCTTCCACTAAGAACAGAATTATTGTCATACGGACAAAACCTCGCGACCAATGTAGTTTCCTCAGCATTAGGACCGATTAGTGCCTCTCATGTTGATGGTCATATACAACATGAGGAAGTTAGCATTCGAGAAATGTTAAACCTCCCTCCTACAGCTAGTTTTAGACTAGTACAGGAACGATTAGCCCTTTTAATGCACGAAAAATCTGTAAATTCCATAGCCCCAACAAACACACAAGACATAACAACACCTCACCCGTTGAGAATGCCGACAGCAAGATCCCTCACAGGTGATGAGCCTTGTGACCCGAATTTTGGATTGGACAGTGACGCTAACATGGCAAGCAGGCCTACATCTGAACTTAGACATCCGGATATCTCTCATATCTGCAATCAAGTTCGGAAATGGAATTTGAGATTCGATGGGGATGGAGACCCAGTCTCTTTCATTGAGCGTCTCAATGAACTTGCCGAATCTTATGAAATACCTCCCGATCGGCTACTAAAAGCATTACCGGAACTTTTTAAGGGAAACGCTCTTTTCTGGTACCGAAATAATAAGTCATTTTGGACAAACTATGACGACTTTATAATCAGCTTCGAAGAGCAGTATCTTCCTCCAGATTACCGACGTAACTTGGATGAGGAAATAACTCGAAGAACTCAGGGCGAGAGTGAGCCAATGCGAAAATTTATTGTAGCCCTTACGACTCTAATTCGACGACGTGGTGGCTTCTCTGTAAACCAAACACTAAACCGATTATATTCAAACATGAGACCTGAATACAAATTGACGATCAGAAGGGAAAGTTTTCACTCGATTAGTGAATTAATTCATCTTGCCGAAGGTTATGAAAGTTATTTGCGAGAGAAGAATAGTTACCGACCTCCTCCAAATCCGGCTCAATCCATGGTACCTGAGACAGCATACGACACAAAACGTAGAGTTTTTAAGTCATACCCAGTACAGATGATAGATAAGCCAGAACTGTATCACGATAAACCCAAATCTTTTACCGATAAACGAAGGTTCGAGCCCTCTACAACTGTCCCGACTAACACTACTCAGCCAAGGCATCTTACTACAGATACAACGACTACCATTCCTATTTGTTGGAATTGCGAAACTAAAGGGCATAAATATCACCAGTGTCCTCTCCCTAAAACCATTCGCTGTTTTAACTGTAAAAAAGTAGGAATCCGAACCGTCCAGTGCCCTTGCAGGCAGGGAAACATTTCCGGAGCCCGGAGCGTCAGAGGTGTCCCGGGACTCTGGGGCAACAAATCACCTCAATCGAATGGCCCAAATGGCTCAACCAAATAAAAGAATTTAACAAAAGCAGCTGTGCAGAAGTTAAATCGAACGATCCTAGACCATTTGTATCCATTAAGATTCAAGAAACTACCTTTTGTGCACTGCTTGATACGGGATCGATGGTGACTATTATAGGGGAAAGAGTAGCTCATCATCTATTACAGTTAGGCGTTAGGCCTAAGAACGTAAATGTTAATGTTAATATGGCCGATAGCACAAATAGCCAGATATCTCAGGCCTTCGAATTTAACTGCGAAATAGCCGATATTAGAACTAAGGTACGCGCCCTGTTTCTACCAGGCTTAACTACGCCGATGATTTTGGGTATGGACGTTATAACGCCTTTAAAACTGATCGATATCACTCCTCATGAAAGTACTGCAGAAACAGTGACTAGATGCGATAATTCAAAGACTATTCATACTGATGCCGTTATGACACTAACAGAAGTAGAAAGTAAAAAACTGAAAGAATTCCTTGATTATCAGTTGAATTTGTTCGATGGTTTTATTGGTCGCACGACATTAGTGGAACATAAAATTCGCCTTAAAACTGATACACCCATTAAACAGAGGTATTATTATCGCAACCCGGCAATGCAGGCGATCATTGACAAAGAAGTTGACAAGATGCTGGAGTCAGGCATCATTGAACCATCATCTAGTCCTTGGAGCTCTCCACTAGTGCTGGTTAAGAAATCGAATGGAAAAGTAAGGTGTTGCATCGACTTAAGGCGAGTTAATGCGGTCAGTGAGAAGGATGCATATCCCCTTCCCCAAATAAGTGCGATACTCGACAAACTGAGAAATGCTTGCTATATATCCACGATCGACCTAAAGGATGGCTATTGGCAGGTACCTCTCGAAGTTAACAGTAGACCAATTACGGCTTTCACCGTTCCCGGCAGAGGGTTATTCCAATTCAAGGTCATGCCATTTGGCTTACACTCTGCTCCGGCTACCTTTCAGAGATTGCTAGACCAAGTGATAGGACCTGAGTTTGAGCCTTACGCTTTTGCCTATTTAGACGATTTGGTGCTGGTATCCCGAACTTTCGAAGAACATTTAAAACTTCTGAAAGAAGTGTTTGAACGCCTTAGAAATGCAGGATTATTACCAAATATGGAAAAATGTAACTTTTGTAAAAAGGAGTTGAAATACCTTGGCCACGTAATAAACGAGAAAGGAATCCAGACGGATCCAGAAAAGGTTAAATCAATTGTAGATTTTCCAGCACCTAAAACTGTAAAACAAGTACGGAGTTTCTTGGGACTTGCGTCTTGGTACAGACGATTTATCGAAAACTTTGCAAACATATCTAAGCCATTGACGAAACTCTTAAGAAAGGGGAATAGATGGGAATGGACGGATTCTCAAGAACGAGCATTCAATTCCCTTAAAGCAAAACTTTCTACCGCACCGGTCTTAGCCTGCCCTGACTTCAAGGAAACTTTTACGGTCCACGTGGATGCCTCCAATGAAGGTTTAGGGGCTTCGCTTACCCAAACTATTGGCAAGCGGGAGAAGGTTATTGCATATGCGAGTCGACTTTTACACGAGAATGAAAAGAAATTTTCCGTAACCGAGAAAGAATGCCTAGCTCTGGTATGGGCCGTTCAAAAATTTCGTCCGTACCTCGAAGGGTACAAGTTTATTGCGATAACTGACCATCAAGCTTTAAAGTGGTTGATGAGTTTGGAGAAACCATCTGGAAGACTTGCTCGCTGGATGCTGGAACTACAGCAACATGACTTCGAAGTCCAATACCGCAAGGGAGTCCTGAACCGAGTAGCAGACGCACTCTCCCGGTATCCGATCGACACGTCAAGCTGTGATCCTGTAGTCGGTTCAACCGTTGGTTGTAGCACCGCCAACGACAGTTCGAATAACTCTCGGAGGCAACTATCGCTCAAAACCAAGGAACCAAGGCTAGAAACAGCTTCAGGCGAACTTATGCCCGATTGGCACTCGAAAATGCTTCGGAAGGTATCTGCAAGTCCGAATAAATATGCAGATTACACCATTCGAGGAAATAAACTATACCGAAAAATCGATAAATCAAGTACCGACCCAAAAACAAATTGGAAACTTTGCGTACCAGATTCTCTAAAATCCGATGTACTGAGAGAAAATCATGACAGCACAACAGCTGGCCATTTAGGTGTAAACAAAACGATCCAGAAAATCAGCGCCAGATACTTTTGGCCTGGATGGAGAAACGATATTCGAAAATATGTAAAAAATTGCGACACTTGCCAGAGATACAAGGTGGAACAATGTAAACCGGTGGGGAAAATGCATTTCAGACGCCCCCAAGGACCTTGGTTCACAGTAACCAGCGATCTGATGGGACCCTTTACCTCGATCTCGTAAAGGAAACAGATTTATCCTGGTGTTCCAAGATACCTTTACCAAATGGGTAGAAATTGTAGCATTACCATCAGCAACTGCTAAGAAGGTGGCAGAAAAGTTCGAAGACCTTATATTGATGCGATATGGTGCTCCAGAAGTAGTACTGACAGATAACGGAACGCAATACCTCTCGAAAATCTTCCAAAAACTTACAAGTGATTGGGGAATAATTCACAAAACAACCGCACCTTATAGTCCGCAGAGTAATCCAACAGAGCGAACGAACCGCGTATTAAAAACTATGATTTCTCAGTTCGTGCGAAATGATCATCGTAGTTGGGATCAACATTTAAATGAATTTAGATTTGCGTTGAATACATGTTGTAGCGAATCAACAAAATTTACTCCGGCCATGCTCAATTTTGGCAGAGAACTTAAAACTCCAAACTGTATCTACGGCCAAGTATTCGAGAATACCACTCAAGGTGCGGTTAAACCTAGCGAAATCGATATACATGAATCTCGAATGAACTTCATGCTAAAATTAAGGGAAAAATGTAAGCTAAACATGGAAAAAGCACACACTCGCCAAGCTCATTACTATAATCTCAGAAGAAGAGATAACAGTTTTGTAATAGGCCAACAAGTTTTGAGGCGCAGCCATACACTTTCCTCAGCGGCTGAGAATATAGCAGGAAAATTGGCACCAAAGTTTGAAGGACCATACATCCTATATAGAAAAATAGGATGGAATATATTCGAACTTCGAGATCTCCAAGGAAAAGACGTAGGCCGAGCCCATACGAAGGATCTGAAGGCGTACTCTTCCTTGGAGGCACACTAGATCCCTGTGTTGCCCCGTTGTGTGCCCATAATTTCCTTTCTACTAACCTATATTATTGTATGATTTCTTGGTTGCCCGATGTGTTTATTTTTTTTTTTGGCGCCAAGAGTTGCTTTAGTAGACTAGTATTCCTACAACAAATCACCTTTCTATCCCAAATTCTTCCTTGTAAGACTGCCACTCTCCTGTACCCGGCGTGTCTAATATCCTTCCCTTAGAGATTTTATATTTTCGAGTTCGATTTTTGTTTATTTTTATTAGTAAAGCGATATTTGATTTTGTTTTCTAGTAATTATATGTATTGTGAAAGACTGTGCCCGTAATATATTTTAGTGTAAATTTTAGTTTTGTTAAATAATTTTTTTGTTTATGCAGATTGCAATTTGTTTTTAGTTGTATTTTCTTACCAGAATATGTTATCATTTTATTTTATTTGTTGATTAAAACATTAATTTCGTACGAAAAGAGTCTTTAGTTTGTTTCATTTCATTTCAGAAACTTTCAAAACGGATACAAGAGGAGATTAAACTACGGTAACCTTTTTTGTTTATCTATATACAAATACCACATTTAACTTTTTTTTCTTCTTTTTTTGTTTCCCGAAGTACAGATGGGGTGTAACATGTTATTTTTTTTAACATACAAAATTAAATTTAAATTTAAAATATTCATTAGTAAAATTGAAAAAATTAGAACAGACAATTTTTTTAATATTACGAATAACGACTTGAGTTTTAGAATTATCATAAAAAGGAGCGAAATAATTATTTTACTGACGATGAGTCAGACGCTATCTGGCAGGTCCGTGCCCGCACGGATATCGCCGCTTCCCCTCCGATCACGGCGAGAGGAGAAGGCTTCCCCCACCCCCGCGATCGCGCGAACCTATATAATGACGGCCGATTGAAGACACACAGAGAGACAGCCAGTGACCGCGACACCGCCGACGACCGCTGCTCACCACGACTACTTCGACCCCTTCCCCCGACCCCGCTCGCTGAACGACTACATCGCGACTCGACGCCCGCCGCCGATATCCAGCACCAGGTAAGGAACAACGACCCTGTTCCTTACTAAAGTGTTTTATCTCCGCCATCAACAATTCTTCCAAATTTTTTATGTGAAACAGAATTTAATATTTTATTTGTCATTTATGAAAATTAATCGATCTGAAATATATTATTAATGTTTGATGGTTATAGATTTATTTTGATAAGATAATTGTTTGATTTTAAATATACTCTTAATAATTTATTTGATATTTAAGGGTATCATTAAATTTAAATAGAATATATTTGACTTTCTCAATTTACTCAAACTTTAATTACTTTTTCAACTTGAATTACTAAAGTTATTCTTTTCTTCAATTTAACTTATATTTTGAATTCCAATTACTCAGATTATATTTTTTTGTCATTTCGACTAAATTTTAATTACTGTGTTAAAATTTTCCTTTCTAAATTTTTCAGATCTCGCATTTCTTTTCCTGGCGATCGATCTGACACCTCATCCCGAGTTTCCTTTACGAACTTTCCTACCAATTATCTCCTACCCGGAAAAAATTATAACAGTCGGGACTCGCCTTACCACTGCTTTCTTTCCGGCGATAGTACTGGCATCCTATACCCACGACTTCCTTTTATAAATACTTTCTTCCCACCGACCCCGTCCTCATAAACTAAATCTTATGTTCAATCGATGTAAATTTTTATATTAGGTATAAAGTTTTCTCGACCATCATTCTGTTGTCTGATTATTATCACATTTCTTGGCGAATCTCTAATCTACTCGGAAATATTTTTCTTTCTTATTGAAGTTCAATCTAATTTTCATTTTATTAATTATTTATATCTTTGTAAGTGATTATCTTTATTTTTCTCCTTTATCTATTTCGGGACTCGCAACCCTTTCTTTTTATTTTTGCGAACGTCCTGACACCCTCACCCCGATAACCTCCATCAAAATATTTATTTAACGATATTTTAGTTTATTTTTCTGGTGAACTGTGCAGATAGGGTGAGTGTTCAATTTTTCTTTGATATTCATAGAGCCCTAATATTTATAGTAATTTAGCTTAGTAGCCTTATTGCATGGTTTAAATCATTTACCTTTATCTTAGCTTGCATATGGTAGGGTAATTCTGCATGGTGTGTTATAAGTGATTACTTTTGTTTTTATTTTCCAAAATTATATGCCTGAGAAAGTAAACTTGATATTTTATTTTTGGAGCTATACACTTGCCTACAGAATAAATACAGCTTAGTATATTTTTATATTATAAATTCATCTAGCTTTTGCATCCCGTAGAAATATTTTTTGTTAATGGTTAGTGCTTGCTTTATGTATATAGTAGTTGCACTGTGATATTGGTGCATGGCTAATCTTTAATTTATAAGATTGTATATTTGCTATTGGTGTTATTTGAATATTGCTTTTGTTTGCCATTGCTATTCATATTTTGCTTTGATTTTGTATTTTGCTTCTACTAACCATCATTATTTAACCGATTAATTATTCCAACCCCGGGCTCTTACAATAATTACTGTATACGACTCCCCGACCAAGTTATCAGTGGAGACTACTCAGCTTACTTGTAATTCCTCACTGACCGACGTATTAATAAACAATACAGTTGTTTTCGAAAATCGAACTCGCTTGAACAATAACTTTCCTAGAACAAGAAATTTTTATTTTTCTGAGCAAGATTATTTTTTTATTTTTTTACGTCTTCAAAATTTTATTGGAGTTGACGTGATGAAGTAAGCCCAACGTTATTTTGGAAGTATCAATTTCTTCCGCAGGGCCCTCTGATTCGACTCCTAACAATAAATAATAGTTATATGAAATTCTCGAACCCTGGAATTTTCTAACCCAGCTCGACTGGCTATCTGGCAAGTTGCGAATATTTTCGCTTGCCCCGAAAATAACATCGCAAAGTGGCGCCCGAACAACTGGGACTGTAATATACGTTAATTTACGAACTTTACGATTTACTTTACACTTTTTTGTGAATATACTTTACAATTTACGACTAAAAATTGTTAAAGTTTTACAATAACTTTTTGTTTAAGAAAATTTTATACGTACAATAATGATGTACTTATTGAACCTCTTTCTCCGCCCTTATCAAATTTTATTCTTTATGTATGTAAACGGAAATGATGGACAAGGGGACGCAAACAAACGAAAAACAACTACAACCACTACGACTTCAACTCGTATTACGACACCACAGGCTTCTGGTGGTACAGTACCAAAAATGAGTCCTCCTACAGTCGTAACATCAGTCGCACCGATTACTACCACTACTACTGCTACTATTACCGCCACCACTACTACTAGTACTACTGCTACTACAATGGGCCTACCGATCCCTCCTACAACCATTCCCAATCCCCAAATTATGCTTCCTTCCCCTTCGGAGAATGATCCTCGTGTGGGCTGGATTTATAAACTACAAAAGAACGACCTACAGGAAGAGTTAAGAAAATTTAATCTGAATCCGGATGGTAATGTGGCTGAACTACGAAAGCGACTTGTAACTTTTCTTAGGTCTGGAAAAACACCTCCTGAACCTCTTCCACTAAGAACAGAATTATTGTCATACGGACAAAACCTCGCGACCAATGTAGTTTCCTCAGCATTAGGACCGATTAGTGCCTCTCATGTTGATGGTCATATACAACATGAGGAAGTTAGCATTCGAGAAATGTTAAACCTCCCTCCTACAGCTAGTTTTAGACTAGTACAGGAACGATTAGCCCTTTTAATGCACGAAAAATCTGTAAATTCCATAGCCCCAACAAACACACAAGACATAACAACACCTCACCCGTTGAGAATGCCGACAGCAAGATCCCTCACAGGTGATGAGCCTTGTGACCCGAATTTTGGATTGGACAGTGACGCTAACATGGCAAGCAGGCCTACATCTGAACTTAGACATCCGGATATCTCTCATATCTGCAATCAAGTTCGGAAATGGAATTTGAGATTCGATGGGGATGGAGACCCAGTCTCTTTCATTGAGCGTCTCAGTGAACTTGCCGAATCTTATGAAATACCTCCCGATCGGCTACTAAAAGCATTACCGGAACTTTTTAAGGGAAACGCTCTTTTCTGGTACCGAAATAATAAGTCATTTTGGACAAACTATGACGACTTTATAATCAGCTTCGAAGAGCAGTATCTTCCTCCAGATTACCGACGTAACTTGGATGAGGAAATAACTCGAAGAACTCAGGGCGAGAGTGAGCCAATGCGAAAATTTATTGTAGCCCTTACGACTCTAATTCGACGACGTGGTGGCTTCTCTGTAAACCAAACACTAAACCGATTATATTCAAACATGAGACCTGAATACAAATTGACGATCAGAAGGGAAAGTTTTCACTCGATTAGTGAATTAATTCATCTTGCCGAAGGTTATGAAAGTTATTTGCGAGAGAAGAATAGTTACCGACCTCCTCCAAATCCGGCTCAATCCATGGTACCTGAGACAGCATACGACACAAAACGTAGAGTTTTTAAGTCATACCCAGTTCAGATGATAGATAAGCCAGAACTGTATCACGATAAACCCAAATATTTTACCGATAAACGAAGGTTCGAGCCCTCTACAACTGTCCCGACTAACACTACTCAGCCAAGGCATCTTACTACAGATACAACGACTGCCATTCCTATTTGTTGGAATTGCGAAACTAAAGGGCATAAATATCACCAGTGTCCTCTCCCTAAAACCATTCGCTGTTTTAACTGTAAAAAAATAGGAATCCGAACCGTCCAGTGCCCTTGCAGGCAGGGAAACATTTCCGGAGCCCGGAGCGTCAGAGGTGTCCCGGGACTCTGGGGCAACAAATCACCTCAATCGAATGGCCCAAATGGCTCAACCAAATAAAAGAATTTAACAAAAGCAGCTGTGCAGAAGTTAAATCGAACGATCCTAGACCATTTGTATCCATTAAGATTCAAGAAACTACCTTTTGTGCACTGCTTGATACGGGATCGATGGTGACTATTATAGGGGAAAGAGTAGCTCATCATCTATTACAGTTAGGCGTTAGGCCTAAGAACGTAAATGTTAATGTTAATATGGCCGATAGCACAAATAGCCAGATATCTCAGGCCTTCGAATTTAACTGCGAAATAGCCGATATTAGAACTAAGGTACGCGCCCTGTTTCTACCAGGCTTAACTACGCCGATGATTTTGGGTATGGACGTTATAACGCCTTTAAAACTGATCGATATCACTCCTCATGAAAGTACTGCAGAAACAGTGACTAGATGCGATAATTCAAAGACTATTCATACTGATGCCGTTATGACACTAACAGAAGTAGAAAGTAAAAAACTGAAAGAATTCCTTGATTATCAGTTGAATTTGTTCGATGGTTTTATTGGTCGCACGACATTAGTGGAACATAAAATTCGCCTTAAAACTGATACACCCATTAAACAGAGGTATTATTATCGCAACCCGGCAATGCAGGCGATCATTGACAAAGAAGTTGACAAGATGCTGGAGTCAGGCATCATTGAACCATCATCTAGTCCTTGGAGCTCTCCACTAGTGCTGGTTAAGAAATCGAATGGAAAAGTAAGGTGTTGCATCGACTTAAGGCGAGTTAATGCGGTCAGTGAGAAGGATGCATATCCCCTTCCCCAAATAAGTGCGATACTCGACAAACTGAGAAATGCTTGCTATATATCCACGATCGACCTAAAGGATGGCTATTGGCAGGTACCTCTCGAAGTTAACAGTAGACCAATTACGGCTTTCACCGTTCCCGGCAGAGGGTTATTCCAATTCAAGGTCATGCCATTTGGCTTACACTCTGCTCCGGCTACCTTTCAGAGATTGCTAGACCAAGTGATAGGACCTGAGTTTGAGCCTTACGCTTTTGCCTATTTAGACGATTTGGTGCTGGTATCCCGAACTTTCGAAGAACATTTAAAACTTCTGAAAGAAGTGTTTGAACGCCTTAGAAATGCAGGATTATTACCAAATATGGAAAAATGTAACTTTTGTAAAAAGGAGTTGAAATACCTTGGCCACGTAATAAACGAGAAAGGAATCCAGACGGATCCAGAAAAGGTTAAATCAATTGTAGATTTTCCAGCACCTAAAACTGTAAAACAAGTACGGAGTTTCTTGGGACTTGCGTCTTGGTACAGACGATTTATCGAAAACTTTGCAAACATATCTAAGCCATTGACGAAACTCTTAAGAAAGGGGAATAGATGGGAATGGACGGATTCTCAAGAACGAGCATTCAATTCCCTTAAAGCAAAACTTTCTACCGCACCGGTCTTAGCCTGCCCTGACTTCAAGGAAACTTTTACGGTCCACGTGGATGCCTCCAATGAAGGTTTAGGGGCTTCGCTTACCCAAACTATTGGCAAGCGGGAGAAGGTTATTGCATATGCGAGTCGACTTTTACACGAGAATGAAAAGAAATTTTCCGTAACCGAGAAAGAATGCCTAGCTCTGGTATGGGCCGTTCAAAAATTTCGTCCGTACCTCGAAGGGTACAAGTTTATTGCGATAACTGACCATCAAGCTTTAAAGTGGTTGATGAGTTTGGAGAAACCATCTGGAAGACTTGCTCGCTGGATGCTGGAACTACAGCAACATGACTTCGAAGTCCAATACCGCAAGGGAGTCCTGAACCGAGTAGCAGACGCACTCTCCCGGTATCCGATCGACACGTCAAGCTGTGATCCTGTAGTCGGTTCAACCGTTGGTTGTAGCACCGCCAACGACAGTTCGAATAACTCTCGGAGGCAACTATCGCTCAAAACCAAGGAACCAAGGCTAGAAACAGCTTCAGGCGAACTTATGCCCGATTGGCACTCGAAAATGCTTCGGAAGGTATCTGCAAGTCCGAATAAATATGCAGATTACACCATTCGAGGAAATAAACTATACCGAAAAATCGATAAATCATCTACCGACCCAAAAACAAATTGGAAACTTTGCGTACCAGATTCTCTAAAATCCGATGTACTGAGAGAAAATCATGACAGCACAACAGCTGGCCATTTAGGTGTAAACAAAACGATCCAGAAAATCAGCGCCAGATACTTTTGGCCTGGATGGAGAAACGATATTCGAAAATATGTAAAAAATTGCGACACTTGCCAGAGATACAAGGTGGAACAATGTAAACCGGTGGGGAAAATGCATTTCAGACGCCCCCAAGGACCTTGGTTCACAGTAACCAGCGATCTGATGGGACCTTTACCTCGATCTCGTAAAGGAAACAGATTTATCCTGGTGTTCCAAGATACCTTTACCAAATGGGTAGAAATTGTAGCATTACCATCAGCAACTGCTAAGAAGGTGGCAGAAAAGTTCGAAGACCTTATATTGATGCGATATGGTGCTCCAGAAGTAGTACTGACAGATAACGGAACGCAATACCTCTCGAAAATCTTCCAAAAACTTACAAGTGATTGGGGAATAATTCACAAAACAACCGCACCTTATAGTCCGCAGAGTAATCCAACAGAGCGAACGAACCGCGTATTAAAAACTATGATTTCTCAGTTCGTGCGAAATGATCATCGTAGTTGGGATCAACATTTAAATGAATTTAGATTTGCGTTGAATACATGTTGTAGCGAATCAACAAAATTTACTCCGGCCATGCTCAATTTTGGCAGAGAACTTAAAACTCCAAACTGTATCTACGGTCAGGTATTAGAGAATGCCACTCAAGGTGCTGTTAAACCTAGCGAAATCGATATACATGAATCTCGAATGAACTTCATGCTAAAATTAAGGGAAAAATGTAAGCTAAACATGGAAAAAGCACACACTCGCCAAGCTCATTACTATAATCTCAGAAGAAGAGATAACAGTTTTGTAATAGGCCAACAAGTTTTGAGGCGCAGCCATACACTTTCCTCAGCGGCTGAGAATATAGCAGGAAAATTGGCACCAAAGTTTGAAGGACCATACATCCTATATAGAAAAATAGGATGGAATATATTCGAACTTCGAGATCTCCAAGGAAAAGACGTAGGCCGAGCCCATACGAAGGATCTGAAGGCATACTCTTCCTTGGAGGCACACTAGATCCCTGTGTTGCCCTGTTGTGTGCCCATAATTTCCTTTCTACTAACCTATATTATTATTGTATGATTTCTTGGTTGCCCGATGTGTTTTTTTTTTGGCGCCAAGAGTTGCTTTAGTAGACTAGTATTCCTACAACAAATCACCTTTCTATCCCAAATTCTTCCTTGTAAGACTGCCACTCTCCTGTACCCGGCGTGTCTAATATCCTTCCCTTAGAGATTTTATATTTTCGAGTTCGATTTTTGTTTATTTTTATTAGTAAAGCGAGATCTGATTTTGTTTTCTAGTAATTATATGTATTGTGAAAGACTGTGCCCGTAATATATTTTAGTGTAAATTTTAGTTTTGTTAAATAATTTTTTTGTTTATGCAGATTGCAATTTGTTTTTAGTTGTATTTTCTTACCAGAATATGTTATCATTTTATTTTATTTGTTGATTAAAACATTAATTTCGTACGAAAAGAGTCTTTAGTTTGTTTCATTTCATTTCAGAAACTTTCAAAACGGATACAAGAGGAGATTAAACTACGGTAACCTTTTTTGTTTATCTATATACAAATACCACATTTAACTTTTTTTTCTTCTTTTTTTTGTTTCCCGAAGTACAGATGGGGTGTAACATGTTATTTTTTTTACATACAAAATTAAATTTAAATTTAAAATATTCATTAGTAAAATTGAAAAAATTAGAACAGACAATTTTTTTTTAATATTACGAATAACGACTTGAGTTTTAGAATTATCATAAAAGGAGCGAAATAATTATTTTACTGACGATGAGTCAGACGCTATCTGGCAGGTCCGTGCCCGCACGGATATCGCCGCTTCCCCTCCGATCACGGCGAGAGGAGAAGGCTTCCCCCACCCCCGCGATCGCGCGAACCTATATAATGACGGCCGATTGAAGACACACGGAGAGACAGCCAGTGACCGCGACACCGCCGACGACCGCTGCTCACCACTACTTCGACCCCTTCCCCCGACCCCGCTCGCTGAACGACTACATCGCGACTCGACGCCCGCCGCCGATATCCAGCACCAGGTAAGGAACAACGACCCTGTTCCTTACTAAAGTGTTTTATCTCCGCCATCAACAATTCTTCCAAATTTTTTTTTATGTGAAACAGAATTTAATATTTTATTTGTCATTTATGAAAATTAATCGATCTGAAATATATTATTAATGTTTGATGGTTATAGATTTATTTTGATAAGATAATTGTTTGATTTTAAATATACTCTTAATAATTTATTTGATATTTAAGGGTATCAATAAATTTAAATAGAATATATTTGACTTTCTAAATTTACTCAAACTTTAATTACTTTTTCAACTTGAATTACTAAAGTTATTCTTTTCTTCAATTTAACTTATATTTTGAATTCCAATTACTCAGATTATATTTTTTTGTCATTTCGACTAAATTTTAAATTACTGTGTTAAAATTTTCCTTTCTAAATTTTTCAGATCTCGCATTTCTTTTCCTGGCGATCGATCTGACACCTCATCCCGAGTTTCCTTTACGAACTTTCCTACCAATTATCTCCTACCCGGAAAAAAATTATAACAGTCGGGACTCGCCTTACCACTGCTTTCTTTCCGGCGATAGTACTGGCATCCTATACCCACGACTTCCTTTTATAAATACTTTCTTCCCACCGACCCCGTCCTCATAAACTAAATCTTATGTTCAATCGATGTAAATTTTTATATTAGGTATAAAGTTTTCTCGACCATCATTCTGTTGTCTGATTATTATCACATTTCTTGGCGAATCTCTAATCTACTCGGAAATATTTTTCTTTCTTATTGAAGTTCAATCTAATTTTCATTTTATTAATTATTTATATTTTTGTAAGTGATTATCTTTATTTTTCTCCTTTATCTATTTCGGGACTCGCAACCCTTTCTTTTTATTTTTGCGAACGTCCTGACACCCTCACCCCGATAACCTCCATCAAAATATTTATTTAACGATATTTTAGTTTATTTTTCTGGTGAACTGTGCAGATAGGGTGAGTGTTCAATTTTTCTTTGATATTCATAGAGCCCTAATATTTATAGTAATTTAGCTTAGTAGCCTTATTGCATGGTTTAAATCATTTACCTTTATCTTAGCTTGCATATGGTAGGGTAATTCTGCATGGTGTGTTATAAGTGATTACTTTGTTTTTTTATTTTCCAAAATTATATGCCTGAGAAAGTAAACTTGATATTTTATTTTTGGAGCTATACACTTGCCTACAGAATAAATACAGCTTAGTATATTTTTATATTATAAATTCATCTAGCTTTTGCATCCCGTAGAAATATTTTTGTTAATGGTTAGTGCTTGCTTTATGTATATAGTAGTTGCACTGTGATATTGGTGCATGGCTAATCTTTAATTTATAAGATTGTATATTTGCTATTGGTGTTATTTGAATATTGCTTTTGTTTGCCATTGCTATTCATATTTTGCTTTGATTTTGTATTTTGCTTCTACTAACCATCATTATTTAACCGATTAATTATTCCAACCCCGGGCTCTTACAATAATTACTGTATACGACTCCCCGACCAAGTTATCAGTGGAGACTACTCAGCTTACTTGTAATTCCTCACTGACCGACGTATTAATAAACAATACAGTTGTTTTCGAAAATCGAACTCGCTTGAACAATAACTTTCCTAGAACAAGAAATTTTTATTTTTCTGAGCAAGATTATTTTTTTATTTTTTTACGTCTTCAAAATTTTATTGGAGTTGACGTGATGAAGTAAGCCCAACGTTATTTTGGAAGTATCAATTTCTTCCGCAGGGCCCTCTGATTCGACTCCTAACAATAAATAATAGTTATATGAAATTCTCGAACCCTGGAATTTTCTAACCCAGCTCGACTGGCTATCTGGCAAGTTGCGAATATTTTCGCTTGCCCCGAAAATAACATCGCAAAGTGGCGCCCGAACAACTGGGACTGTAATATACGTTAATTTACGAACTTTACGATTTACTTTACACTTTTTTGTGAATATACTTTACAATTTACGACTAAAAATTGTTAAAGTTTTACAACAACTTTTTGTTTAAGAAAATTTTATACGTACAATAATGATGTACTTATTGAACCTCTTTCTCCGCCCTTATCAAATTTTATTCTTTATGTATGTAAACGGAAATGATGGACAAGGGGACGCAAACAAACGAAAAACAACCACAACCACTACGACTTCAACTCGTATTACGACACCACAGGCTTCTGGTGGTACAGTGCCAAAAATGAGTCCTCCTACAGTCGTAACATCAGTCGCACCGATTACTACCACTACTACTGCTACTATTACCGCCACCACTACTACTAGTACTACTGCTACTACAATGGGCCTACCGATCCCTCCTACAACCATTCCCAATCCCCAAATTATGCTTCCTTCCCCTTCGGAGAATGATCCTCGTGTGGGCTGGATTTATAAACTACAAAAGAACGACCTACAGGAAGAGTTAAGAAAATTTAATCTGAATCCGGATGGTAATGTGGCTGAACTACGAAAGCGACTTGTAACTTTTCTTAGGTCTGGAAAAACACCTCCTGAACCTCTTCCACTAAGAACAGAATTATTGTCATACGGACAAAACCTCGCGACCAATGTAGTTTCCTCAGCATTAGGACCGATTAGTGCCTCTCATGTTGATGGTCATATACAACATGAGGAAGTTAGCATTCGAGAAATGTTAAACCTCCCTCCTACAGCTAGTTTTAGACTAGTACAGGAACGATTAGCCCTTTTAATGCACGAAAAATCTGTAAATTCCATAGCCCCAACAAACACACAAGACATAACAACACCTCACCCGTTGAGAATGCCGACAGCAAGATCCCTCACAGGTGATGAGCCTTGTGACCCGAATTTTGGATTGGACAGTGACGCTAACATGGCAAGCAGGCCTACATCTGAACTTAGACAACCGGATATCTCTCATATCTGCAATCAAGTTCGGAAATGGAATTTGAGATTCGATGGGGATGGAGACCCAGTCTCTTTCATTGAGCGTCTCAATGAACTTGCCGAATCTTATGAAATACCTCCCGATCGGCTACTAAAAGCACTACCGGAACTTTTTAAGGGAAACGCTCTTTTCTGGTACCGAAATAATAAGTCATTTTGGACAAACTATGACGACTTTATAATCAGCTTCGAAGAGCAGTATCTTCCTCCAGATTACCGACGTAACTTGGATGAGGAAATAACTCGAAGAACTCAGGGCGAGAGTGAGCCAATGCGAAAATTTATTGTAGCCCTTACGACTCTAATTCGACGACGTGGTGGCTTCTCTGTAAACCAAACACTAAACCGATTATATTCAAACATGAGACCTGAATACAAATTGACGATCAGAAGGGAAAGTTTTCACTCGATTAGTGAATTAATTCATCTTGCCGAAGGTTATGAAAGTTATTTGCGAGAGAAGAATAGTTACCGACCTCCTCCAAATCCGGCTCAATCCATGGTACCTGAGACAGCATACGACACAAAACGTAGAGTTTTTAAGTCATACCCAGTACAGATGATAGATAAGCCAGAACTGTATCACGATAAACCCAAATCTTTTACCGATAAACGAAGGTTCGAGCCCTCTACAACTGTCCCGACTAACACTACTCAGCCAAGGCATCTTACTACAGATACAACGACTACCATTCCTATTTGTTGGAATTGCGAAACTAAAGGGCATAAATATCACCAGTGTCCTCTCCCTAAAACCATTCGCTGTTTTAACTGTAAAAAAATAGGAATCCGAACCGTCCAGTGCCCTTGCAGGCAGGGAAACATTTCCGGAGCCCGGAGCGTCAGAGGTGTCCCGGGACTCTGGGGCAACAAATCACCTCAATCGAATGGCCCAAATGGCTCAACCAAATAAAAGAATTTAACAAAAGCAGCTGTGCAGAAGTTAAATCGAACGATCCTAGACCATTTGTATCCATTAAGATTCAAGAAACTACCTTTTGTGCACTGCTTGATACGGGATCGATGGTGACTATTATAGGGGAAAGAGTAGCTCATCATCTATTACAGTTAGGCGTTAGGCCTAAGAACGTAAATGTTAATGTTAATATGGCCGATAGCACAAATAGCCAGATATCTCAGGCCTTCGAATTTAACTGCGAAATAGCCGATATTAGAACTAAGGTACGTGCCCTGTTTCTACCAGGCTTAACTACGCCGATGATTTTGGGTATGGACGTTATAACGCCTTTAAAACTGATCGATATCACTCCTCATGAAAGTACTGCAGAAACAGTGACTAGATGCGATAATTCAAAGACTATTCATACTGATGCCGTTATGACACTAACAGAAGTAGAAAGTAAAAAACTGAAAGAATTCCTTGATTATCAGTTGAATTTGTTCGATGGTTTTATTGGTCGCACGACATTAGTGGAACATAAAATTCGCCTTAAAACTGATACACCCATTAAACAGAGGTATTATTATCGCAACCCGGCAATGCAGGCGATCATTGACAAAGAAGTTGACAAGATGCTGGAGTCAGGCATCATTGAACCATCATCTAGTCCTTGGAGCTCTCCACTAGTGCTGGTTAAGAAATCGAATGGAAAAGTAAGGTGTTGCATCGACTTAAGGCGAGTTAATGCGGTCAGTGAGAAGGATGCATATCCCCTTCCCCAAATAAGTGCGATACTCGACAAACTGAGAAATGCTTGCTATATATCCACGATCGACCTAAAGGATGGCTATTGGCAGGTACCTCTCGAAGTTAACAGTAGACCAATTACGGCTTTCACCGTTCCCGGCAGAGGGTTATTCCAATTCAAGGTCATGCCATTTGGCTTACACTCTGCTCCGGCTACCTTTCAGAGATTGCTAGACCAAGTGATAGGACCTGAGTTTGAGCCTTACGCTTTTGCCTATTTAGACGATTTGGTGCTGGTATCCCGAACTTTCGAAGAACATTTAAAACTTCTGAAAGAAGTGTTTGAACGCCTTAGAAATGCAGGATTATTACCAAATATGGAAAAATGTAACTTTTGTAAAAAGGAGTTGAAATACCTTGGCCACGTAATAAACGAGAGAGGAATCCAGACGGATCCAGAAAAGGTTAAATCAATTGTAGATTTTCCAGCACCTAAAACTGTAAAACAAGTACGGAGTTTCTTGGGACTTGCGTCTTGGTACAGACGATTTATCGAAAACTTTGCAAACATATCTAAGCCATTGACGAAACTCTTAAGAAAGGGGAATAGATGGGAATGGACAGATTCTCAAGAACGAGCATTCAATTCCCTTAAAGCAAAACTTTCTACCGCACCGGTCTTAGCCTGCCCTGACTTCAAGGAAACTTTTACGGTCCACGTGGATGCCTCCAATGAAGGTTTAGGGGCTTCGCTTACCCAAACTATTGGCAAGCGGGAGAAGGTTATTGCATATGCGAGTCGACTTTTACACGAGAATGAAAAGAAATTTTCCGTAACCGAGAAAGAATGCCTAGCTCTGGTATGGGCCGTTCAAAAATTTCGTCCGTACCTCGAAGGGTACAAGTTTATTGCGATAACTGACCATCAAGCTTTAAAGTGGTTGATGAGTTTGGAGAAACCATCTGGAAGACTTGCTCGCTGGATGCTGGAACTACAGCAACATGACTTCGAAGTCCAATACCGCAGGGGAGTCCTGAACCGAGTAGCAGACGCACTCTCCCGGTATCCGATCGACACGTCAAGCTGTGATCCTGTAGTCGGTTCAACCGTTGGTTGTAGCACCGCCAACGACAGTTCGAATAACTCTCGGAGGCAACTATCGCTCAAAACCAAGGAACCAAGGCTAGAAACAGCTTCAGGCGAACTTATGCCCGATTGGCACTCGAAAATGCTTCGGAAGGTATCTGCAAGTCCGAATAAATATGCAGATTACACCATTCGAGGAAATAAACTATACCGAAAAATCGATAAATCAAGTACCGACCCAAAAACAAATTGGAAACTTTGCGTACCAGATTCTCTAAAATCCGATGTACTGAGAGAAAATCATGACAGCACAACAGCTGGCCATTTAGGTGTAAACAAAACGATCCAGAAAATCAGCGCCAGATACTTTTGGCCTGGATGGAGAAACGATATTCGAAAATATGTAAAAAATTGCGACACTTGCCAGAGATACAAGGTGGAACAATGTAAACCGGTGGGGAAAATGCATTTCAGACGCCCCCAAGGACCTTGGTTCACAGTAACCAGCGATCTGATGGGACCCTTACCTCGATCTCGTAAAGGAAACAGATTTATCCTGGTGTTCCAAGATACCTTTACCAAATGGGTAGAAATTGTAGCATTACCATCAGCAACTGCTAAGAAGGTGGCAGAAAAGTTCGAAGACCTTATATTGATGCGATATGGTGCTCCAGAAGTAGTACTGACAGATAACGGAACGCAATACCTCTCGAAAATCTTCCAAAAACTTACAAGTGATTGGGGAATAATTCACAAAACAACCGCACCTTATAGTCCGCAGAGTAATCCAACAGAGCGAACGAACCGCGTATTAAAAACTATGATTTCTCAGTTCGTGCGAAATGATCATCGTAGTTGGGATCAACATTTAAATGAATTTAGATTTGCGTTGAATACATGTTGTAGCGAATCAACAAAATTTACTCCGGCCATGCTCAATTTTGGCAGAGAACTTAAAACTCCAAACTGTATCTACGGTCAGGTATTAGAGAATGCCACTCAAGGTGCTGTTAAACCTAGCGAAATCGATATACATGAATCTCGAATGAACTTCATGCTAAAATTAAGGGAAAAATGTAAGCTAAACATGGAAAAAGCACACACTCGCCAAGCTCATTACTATAATCTCAGAAGAAGAGATAACAGTTTTGTAATAGGCCAACAAGTTTTGAGGCGCAGCCATACACTTTCCTCAGCGGCTGAGAATATATCAGGAAAATTGGCACCAAGGTTTGAAGGACCATACATCCTATATAGAAAAATAGGATGGAATATATTCGAACTTCGAGATCTCCAAGGAAAAGACGTAGGCCGAGCCCATACGAAGGATCTGAAGGCATACTCTTCCTTGGAGGCACACTAGATTCCTGTTGCCCTGTTGTGTGCCCATAATTTCCTTTCTACTAACCTATATTATTATTGTATGATTTCTTGGTTGCCCGATGTTTTTTTTTTGGCGCCAAGAGTTGCTTTAGTAGACTAGTATTCCTACAACAAATCACCTTTCTATCCCAAATTCTTCCTTGTAAGACTGCCACTCTCCTGTACCCGGCGTGTCTAATATCCTTCCCTTAGAGATTTTATATTTTCGAATTCGATTTTTGTTTATTTTTATTAGTAAAGCGAGATCTGATTTTGTTTTCTAGTAATTATATGTATTGTGAAAGGCTGTGCCCGTAATATATTTTAGTGTAAATTTTAGTTTTGTTAAATAATTTTTTGTTTATGCAGATTGCAATTTGTTTTTAGTTGTATTTTCTTACCAGAATATGTTATTTTATTTTATTTTATTCGTTGATTAAAACATTAATTTCGTACGAAAAGAGTATTTATTTTGTTTCATTTCATTTCAGAAACTTTCAAAACGGATACAAGAGGAGATTAAACTACGGTAACCTTTTTGTTTATCTATATACAAATACCACATTGAACTTTTTTTTCTTCTTTTTTTGTTTCCCGAAGTACAGATGGGGTGTAACATGTTATTTTTTTTAACATACAAAATTAAATTTAAATTTAAAATATTCATTAGTAAAATTGAAAAAATTAGAACAGACAATTTTTTTTTAATATTACGAATAACGACTTGAGTTTTAGGATTATCATAAAAGGAGCGAAATAATTATTTTACTGACGATGAGTCAGACGCTATCTGGCAGGTCCGTGCCCGCACGGATATCGCCGCTTCCCCTCCGATCACGGCGAGAGGAGAAGGCTTCCCCCACCCCCGCGATCGCGCGAACCTATATAATGACGGCCGATTGAAGACACACGGAGAGACAGCCAGTGACCGCGACACCGCCGACGACCGCTGCTCACCACTACTTCGACCCCTTCCCCCGACCCCGCTCGCTGAACGACTACATCGCGACTCGACGCCCGCCGCCGATATCCAGCACCAGGTAAGGAACAACGACCCTGTTCCTTACTAAAGTGTTTTATCTCCGCCATCAACAATTCTTCCAAATTTTTATGTGAAACAGAATTTAATATTTTATTTATCATTTATGAAAATTAATCGATCTGAAATATATTATTAATGTTTGATGGTTATAGATTTATTTTGATAAGATAATTGTTTGATTTTAAATATACTCTTAATAATTTATTTGATATTTAAGGGTATCATTAAATTTAAATAGAATATATTTGACTTTCTAAATTTACTCAAACTTTAATTACTTTTTCAACTAGAATTACTAAAGTTATTCTTTTCTTCAATTTAACTTATATTTTGAATTCCAATTACTCAGATTATATTTTTTTGTCATTTCGACTAAATTTTAAATACTGTGTTAAAATTTTCCTTTCTAAATTTTTCAGATCTCGCATTTCTTTTCCTGGCGATCGATCTGACACCTCATCCCGAATTTCCTTTACGAACTTTCCTACCAATTATCTCCTACCCGGAAAAAAATATAACAGTCGGGACTCGCCTTACCACTGCTTTCTTTCCGGCGATTGTACTGGCATCCTATACCCACGACTTCCTTTTATAAATACTTTCTTCCCACCGACCCCGTCCTCATAAACTAAATCTTATGTTCAATCGATGTAAATTTTTATATTAGGTATAAAGTTTTCTCGACCATCATTCTGTTGTCTGATTATTATCACATTTCTTGGCGAATCTCTAATCTACGCGGAAATATTTTTCTTTCTTATTGAAGTTCAATCTAATTTTCATTTTATTAATTATTTATATTTTTGTAAGTGATTATCTTTATTTTTCTCCTTTATCTATTTCGGGACTCGCAACCCTTTCTTTTTATTTTTGCGAACGTCCTGACACCCTCACCCCGATAACCTCCATCAAAATATTTATTTAACGATATTTTAGTTTATTTTTCTGGTGAACTGTGCAGATAGGGTGAGTGTTCAATTTTTCTTTGATATTCATAGAGCCCTAATATTTATAGTAATTTAGCTTAGTAGCCTTATTGCATGGTTTAAATCATTTACCTTTATCTTAGCTTGCATATGGTAGGGTAATTCTGCATGGTGTGTTATAAGTGATTACTTTGTTTTTTTTATTTTCCAAAAATTATATGCCTGAGAAAGTAAAGTTGATATTTTATTTTGGAGCTATAAACTTGCCTACAGAATAAATACAGCTTAGTATATTTTTATATTATAAATTCATCTAGCTTTTGCATCCCGTAGAAATATTTTTTGTTAATGGTTAGTGCTTGCTTTATGTATATAGTAGTTGCACTGTGATATTGGTGCATGGCTAAATCTTTAATTTATAAGATTGTATATTTGCTATTGGTGTTATTTGAATATTGCTTTTGTTTGCCATTGCTATTTATATTTTACTTTGATTTTGTCTTTTGCTGCTACTAACCATCATTATTTAACCGATTAATTATTCCAAACCCCGGGCTCTTACAATAATTACTGTATACGACTCCCCGACCAAGTTATCAGTAGAGACTACTCAGCTTACTTGTAATTCCTCACTGACCGACGTATTAATAAACAATACAGTTGTTTTCGAAAATCGAACTCGCTTGAACAATAACTTTCCTAGAACAAGAAATTTTTATTTTTCTGGGCAATATTATTTTTTTATTTTTTACGTCTTCAAAATTTTATTGGAGTTGACGTGATGAAGTAAGCCCAACGTTATTTTGGAAGTATCAATTTCTTCCGCAGGGCCCTCTGATTCGACTCCTAACAATAAATAATAGTTATATGAAATTCTCGAACCCTGGAATTTTCTAACCCAGCTCGACTGGCTATCTGGCAAGTTGCGAATATTTTCGCTTGCCCCGAAAATAACATCGCAAACTCCATTGTTAGTGGAGTCCAAGACGTGTTCGGAACCCTAGTTTCACCCGTCACGTCAAAAACTGCAGCAAACTCGCTGTCATTACTGATAAACATCTCCCTGACTTTCTGTATGCCAGTTATTACTTCATTTCAAAGCGAAAACTCCATTGTTAGTGGAGTCCAAGACGTGTTCGGAACCCTAGTTTCACCCGTCACGTCAAAAACTGCAGCAAACTCGCTGTCATTACTGATAAACATCTCCCTGACTTTCTGTATGCCAGTTATTACTTCATTTAAAAGCGATAACTCCATTGTTAGTGGAGTCTAAGACGTGTTCGAAACCCTAATTCACCCGTCACGTCCCAACTTCAGCAAACTCGCTGTCATTATTGTCCAATACTCACGGTTCGGTCTGTCTATGTACCGTTTTTATCTTAAACCTGAATCCTTTTTCTTCACAGTCCTGTATGTACCCTGATCATGTAACAATTAAAACTGGAAAAAATATAAATGTTCTGTGACTGTGGATGTTTGAATTTGCAGATGTGAAAGTATTTATTCTCTCATAGCGTACGTACTTATATATGGGCGGTTTGGAGAAGACTATCCTTGGTTGTATTATTTATACTGAGATAAATAATTTTTAGGGACTAGTTGTGCTGCAGGCTGGGAGACTTTTAATTTAGTTTGCTCGTTGCTAAGGCTGACGATGTAACTTTGATTTTTATGGTTTCCTGTAAGCATAGTGTCAACTGTATTATGAAAAAGTGTTAACTACATATTTAAAAACCTTATAAATCAAACTTCACACTAGTAATGTAATTTATTAGTATAGAGTCAAAAACCTTTCAACATAAGTTAAAAACTAATGTACAGTAATAATGGTACTAAAATAATCGAAAATGCAATGTAAATAATTGTGAAAATTAATAATTATACAATATATTTGTATCCTTGCCATTTGGGGAACATACAACTGAACTACGCGTTAAGGTGTTTAACGAGAGACTGAGAACTTAGGTTACACGTTTTCCGTTATAAATGAAGTATTATTGATTTATCAAATCTAGAACATTTTGTAATAAATCATTATATCATTAAAGTTAACTATAAGTCGCTGGACTTAGTGTTCTTTATTAATTTAACTTTATTCGTACTGTGTTTAGATCAAATCATGTTATTGAAATCACTATATTGCAACTTAAGTTAGACTTATATTTATATCCACAGATCCATCTGAGGTAATATAAACATGAACTTAAATAAAAGTTTTCAAATTTCAAAGTCTCGGACAGGTTTTAAACTTAAACCATGCTACAAGTATTGTAACTATAACTATAGCCGGTTCCACGTTCACCTAGCACGTTTTTTTGTGCCATGTATAACATAACATGCAGTTAACACTATTACTTCAGCAGTATCACTTCAGTAACATTATAAGCTACAAATTTATACTCATGTCAGATGGGTATAAGAAGAGTGAGTTTAAAACCAACGATTACCAATACTGCAATCCTCGATTTTCAACCGCTGAGAGGCCTAGTGGATAACTCTCCCCAAGCATTCTAGTTTATCAGCACGTCTTATAACTCGTCGAATACATTTACCTTCTACGTATCAAGAGCCAATAAGGATTTCTAACACTTTCTCTTCCAGAATTTGATTTATGATGGAGGCACAGCACGACGCTCTGCCCTGTGCTTTCATGTTTAACATCACCGGGCCCCAGGGCTCACGCAATGGTACCTCCTCTCCAAACCTACCTGGTTCTACCCCCGGGACACCGAGTGCCATTACTTCTTCCACGGCGACACGAACCAGAGGGTGCGTCTTCACTTCCACTACTTCGAAGTCAAAGTAGTTCTACTGTAAGTAATTCTTCTCGAAAAGTAGCTTCTTTTTATCTAATTATATATTTTTACTATGTTTTTTTCGAAAAATTATTATCATTTATTGAAGAAAATATATAAGCTATTGCGATGCAAGGAAAACTTGACTTATTAATATTATATACTGTATTTGAATTAAATTAAAATAAAACAATAAACATTGTTTTAAAAAATGTAGTCTGTTATTTTATGTTATGATTGTCAAAAAATAGAACATTTCGCGAAGACTTAGCCTTGACCCAGATCGAGGACCTTCTAGAATCTATCATTCTCTGAACTTTGCAGTAACTCCGTCTCAAGACCCGACATAAACCAGGACATGGCTGTAAGGGATGCACTTGTTTTGATTACGGTACTTCTCAACTATTTATAATAAGGAAAACTCAGGTATACCCAGCAGAAACATTTACATGGAAAACACGTTGGATTTGAACAATTAAAGAGAACATATTAATTTAACTTATTATAAAAAAACTATATATTTTACATAAACAACATCTTTTTCATAATAGTATATAATTAATACATTTTAGTTATGTTCAGAATTGACATCTTAATAAGAAGCAAATTAACACGTGTTTATTTCAAACAACTTATTTTTTATTTATATATATAATAGTTCTCTTTCCAGCAAACAAAACACACAGCTAAATGGGATATAATTAACAACGAAAATAATTAAATGAGTTTAATAAAAAATAACGGGTTAGAAACAAACCTTTACATGAAGGTTGTCCGTTAGCAAAGTCTATAAATCGAGAGGCTGGAAAAATTTTCATTTCTGCCTGGCTGTCCGTCTGAACAATATATAGGAAATTACTAAACTTAAAATTTGAAAGTTTGCATGAAGTGAGGTATACAATATTTTATACTTAGTTCATTGACAGTGCAGTCACTCAATGGAATGTAGCAGAGATTTAGAGAAAATTTTTATATGGTCTTATGGGTGGCAATGTTAACCATGATAAAATAGCATAATGAATATTTTATTTTAAGTTGAGTACAAAAATATAAGATTTCAACATATTAAATTTTATTCATAAAGGTAAAAGGAAAATATTACAGTTAGTGTTATAATTTTATAACTGGTTTAAAAGCAGCGCAATCTTGTGTTATAGTACCCATATTTCTTACCAAAACTTGTAATATTTGAAAACGCTATAAAACCTAGCGGAATGAACAAAATCTGAATGTACTCGTATTACGTGGCAAGATATTTTTAAAAAGATTCCATTTTTAAACGTTTAACCTTGCTTGAAACTTCATTTCTAGAAATACAAGAATTAGTTCTATGACGTTACTTGTCTTACAATCAAATTTAGCAGAACATTATTGAAGCTTAATACCAAGGAGGCTGACTCAAGTTCTATTTTGTCTCGCAGGGGGATGTCAACATTTATTTTGTGTATGGTTGGCTGTATAACTATATATCTTTAAGAAGACGAAAGTTAACAAGTAAAAAACACCACAATTAAAAGAACAATAATGTTTCCATATAAATAAAATAAGTAATGTCATGCAATTAGGAACAGAGGTAGTTATCTAATAATACAATTAAAAGTAAATTGGTTTTCCTTATAAAAGTAAGTCTGCTTTTCAGTTTGGAATTTATTCGACAAAATTTTTGACAATAGAGTGTGTAAATTTTTAATCCCTAAGGACTTTTCTTCCCATCCCTGGGGTTCCATGTTATTTCCCTACGTTCTTCCTTTTCCTTTTAGTAAAATAGTGATAATGCACATAGCATAATGCCATCAACTCTTTGTTATTAAGAGGTCCTAAATAAGTGTGTTTTTAATCAAGCATATGGCTGTCAACGACTATCTAAAGAAAAAATGTAAAATCTTCCAACATATAGCCTAAACATTCCTCACGTACAATAGCCCATATTAAATGTACTAATGTTTAGCTGCAATTTTCAAATTTTATATTTATTTTATGCGTCTAAAAATCTCATGCTATAATATTCCGTGCGATATTAAGATAAAAAATATTCATTGCAAGGCAAATCTTACGTTTTAATTCAAATTTAACATATGAATTAATAGTGTACTTATTAGTTAGTATTGTTATGTTTCTATATGAATAAAAATTTGTACTACATAATGAATATTTAAGCATTATAATGCTTATAAAAATGCCTTTTTATATTGAAAATGTTTTATATGATATAATCGATTTTATTTAAATTATTTATAATCGAAATATTGAGGTAATGAATAGTTAAAAGCACATAAATGTCTTTTTCAGGTATATCTTGTATACAAAAACATTTTTTTCATTGTATTTTTTAATTCTCTTAATCAATGCAATATACCGCTTAAATATTTTCGTGAATTAAAGCTATTTACGTAATATGTACCTCAAACGGCTATATTTTTATGGCCGTGTATCTGTAGTACAGGTAAAATTGTGTCTAATTCCTAAATAAAAATCTATCATTCAATGTATCAAATATTACATTGTCTTAGCAAAACATTAAAAAGTGTATGAAAATAGCATATAATATTTGTTATATTCATTGAGTGAAAGTCAAATACTTGTAAATCACAACAACAAAATAACCAAATGTATTCTCTGTTCCTGAATATATTTATGCATATACAAATCCAATATTTTGTCATATATTTATTTTTTTCGTTACCAATTGTATCTCCTTAAAATTATTGTTCGGTTACACTATAATTTATATTTTAGCAACTTCTAAGCAGGTGTGTAGATTATATTTATGTAATTACTATAAAATTAAGTGAATACGTGTAGCATTCCTTGATTATTATAGTAATTTAAATATTTTTATCAGACAAAAAAATCTCGGAATGGACATATTAATATATTATTTAGGTAGTCCTGCAGTGTATTGGTGTTTCATGGTAATATATAGACGCAAAATAAATAGTATAAGTAGTTTCATACTTCAAAATTGTTTCTGTATTATAAGGCATGTCAAACACTCCACCAAGTAAGTCTTTGAAATTGTAACAATTAAGAATGAGGTTATTCACTGACTCACTTAATGCGAGTATACTACTATATAGTTCATATTACCTAATGTCTGTGACCGTCGGTTTCTCGTAATCACTTGGGGATGAAATAGTAGCCTTTGTAAAGACGTAAAATAGTAACTATAAAAATTACTATATTAGGTATGGAACCTTAGTTTTTAGGTCACAACTTCGGAAAATTCACTGTCATTACTCTACAATATCCACCCGTGTCGTCTGAGCCCCTGAGGTGCTAATAAAAACATGATGCTCCAGTTTCTAGTTTATTTCAAAGCTGGAATTCGGTTGTTATTACCGTAATAAATAATTCATGACTAATACCAACAGGACGTCAAAACTAGTTCGGAAACCCTAGTTTCACCCGTCACATACCGACTACAGAAAACTCGCCGTCAATATGGTCCAATATACGCCAATCGTCTTTTTGCTATCCGTTAACTTCATCCCAAATCTTTATTCCTCACTGTTCTGAGTTTACCTCTGATCATGTGATATTTCTGAGTGAAATAAACAAAAATTTTCCACGAATATCCATTGTAGTTTAAGTAAGTTGATTGTAAGTATAATTTAATGTCTTATTTTATTGACACTTTACCATATTCTCTGTGAAATATAACTCAAGCAACGACGTTCGTTATATAGCTATCGGGTTTTATAAATATTATTCGTCGTATAATAGTGTACAAATTTAATAACTTATACCTTGGATAAAATATCGTAAATAATATACTAGGTAAATCAACATTCTTTCCATGGAGGCTTCCTGCTTATACGGTGACGCTTCCTTTTGTCAGAATGTGTTCCCACACTGTCTGTTCCCATAAAAATAGGCCTAATGCTTGTATAATCATTAAGAAAATTCAATCCTGTATTTTTTCATAGTGTATTTTAAATAAAAGCATCGGAACTGACCTTGTGAATTAAAGATATAGGAAGGGGAGTAATAACGGAAAAGCACAGGTAACCACAATACCGAGACATTTTAATCCACCCGACAGCATTGTTGGCCACCCCGACACCTATTGATATATTATTTGTCCTTTGTGAAGACTTGCAGCTAGTGAGTATTATATTGCAAATATTTAATGGCTTGTAAAAACTTATTAAATAATAAACTTTTATTCAAACTGTACATAATTTAATAAAACACTATGATATTTGGATTACGTCAATACTTGGTCAAACTTGGAACTTTATCGTACCTTCTTTTTAATAAATAAATTTCTCTTGGATTTAGCAGCCTAAAAACGTGACAAACCAGAAAGAATTATTCATTCTTCTTAAAATAACAAAACAATTAATGTCTTTTTCTGAATATAGTGAAATATACTAGAAGTACTAATTTATTAATTACATTCACTAATTTCGAATAATTTATAAAACTTAAAAAACGCTAAGTTTTAGATATGCAGTGTACAATTCTTTGTTATTATTTATATTTTTTTCTAAGAAGAGGAAACCCGTCAAAAGGTCCTTATTGGGCACTTACTGAAGGGTCATTATAAATGACATTGTTGGCCACAAAATACCCATTAATGTACATTCTCGTAAATTGTACATAAACATTTCTCTATAACTTAACGTATCCCATCGTTATCTATTTTAAAACAAGATAGCACTCAAAAAAACTTAAATCATTTTCTCTGGTAATTTTTATGTTTTAAATAATTTTAATATAAATTAACTCTTTATTATATTTTTTATAGGATCACGATCTTTTTGTTATAGTATATTTTTACGATAAAGTTATTGTAAAGAAAACTGGATTCGCCTGGATATTTTCGCTCAATCCAGTGATAATAAATGAGTAATAATAGGATCAGTCAATTATCGATGGAAATTAAGTACACTTTAGTAGCCAATTCTAAAACTGGAACTGACAATTAAGCGTAATTTACCAAAACGATTAGAGATTTTCATTCTACTAATAAGGAGTCACTGTATGGTTTCAATAAGTTTATCTAGTAATCAGTTAATCAATAATAAAAATAAAATAGGTTGAATCCCATATCATGATTCTGCACAATTCTTTTGACGTGACGATTTCTAATTACAATTTGCCCCTAGTAAGTTCTCAGAGGTTGGTCAGAAGGTGAAAACCCACCTTGACTTGCATTTTATAGTTTGAGTTTTATGATTAGTGACATTTCTTTATCAATAGCATGCTTTATATATTGTGTGCATGGTGCTGTCACCCAGGTTGTTTGTTCTAGTTCCTAGTGTATGAGTATTAATCTGCAGGGGTAATATATGTATATTTTAATCTGAAGTAATAAAGTGTTGGATTAAATGTTGAGATTGTAGGTCTCAATGCGTCGTGTGACTGATTTCTTTTGCCACTGAAGGATGGGAAAAACGCCCGGAAAATTATTACGACCTTGTTACAGTCATTTGGTAATATCACATGATATAAAAATTTTTAGATTTACGAGAATATACCGGTTTATTATAATACAATTGATTAACTCAGAAACAATATGAGTCTTGAACTTGAATATATTGTAGTTGGAAACCAAGATATATTATAAATAATTGGCCGGTTCTATCTTCAACCTAGTTATCTTGTTCTTTCGTGATTTATAGACTCAAACGCTAATAATATTATACTATGTAAATTACGCGCTTCTTCTGTCTGTTATTATGTTTATCATTTCAATGTTGTCGAGCTGCTTATTAAAAGGACGGATTTATTGTAAATGATTGGTTTCTTCTGTATGATACAATGTAATCTTGTTTTGATTTATTATTGGCCAGTAAAAGTGAAAAGATGCATTTTAAATAATTTACTTCTGTTATTTATTCTGTCTTATTTTTGATTTGAGTTAGAAAGTATTTAATATTAAAAAAAGATTATCTAACCCATCCATTACTATATTATAAATAAATAAATATTTACTTATTTCTAAAGCCAAATTATAAAGATAAAGAAAATAGATAATTTGTAATGTATGTTGGTCATTTATGTAAAAATTATTTTTAGGCGAAATTGAAAACTCTACATGTTTATAGAATGTTTTAAACGTGTGAATGTCAGAATAAGTAGAGTACTGTAATGTATCTACGTCATTAATACGATGAAATGTAAGAAACACACAAATCCTCTCAGCGTCTTTATTAGGTGTTATTGTGTTAGGCAGCCAGACATTTCCAAAGGAGCAGATGCGGTGAATGATTGGAAAAGATCCGAGATCTTTTATTTTCACATTTCGTACGTTTATCTTCATCTTTAGCGTTCTTGTTTATGATAATAAATGTGCAAGTTATAAAATATACTTGCTGTATTTTTATGCATCAATTTTAAATACTTTCCTTAGTAAACCTATATGTATAGATCACACATAGCAAAATTTTTCCCTCACAAACTCTAACTCAGTGAAACCTTATAAACAAGTTTTTTTTAAGGTTATCCGAATTCAATACAAAAGCTGAGCTATTAATCCATTTATGATCATAATCAGCATTTGAGTTTAATGCCACTTCACGATAGTTTACATTGTTTCTCAAAACTATCAGAAATATAAAAATATCTATCACGCTAGGAATTTTTATTTCAAAGTTTCATACCGGAAATTAAATAAAAACGTTGAAGGAAACTTCTATTAATAAGAGTGATGTCAAGAGAAATGTTATGTCACCATATTATAATCATATCATATTTTATCATATAATCATATTGAACTCTGAGTAATCAATAATATTGCACTAATTCCAAAAACTTTAAATACTATGTTTCGTTGTTTAAAATATAAATAATATTTAAAATAAATACTAATAAAATACCAATCTTAAGCCCACTTTTCTCCAATTTAAAACATATTTATTTAAATTTACAACACTTTAATTAAAGTTGTAAATATCTTTTTTAATAAAGCAAAAAATCTACATAATAAGGTCAATATTAATAAATATTATGACATACAAATTATATAAATATACTTACATCTTAAAAGAATATTTGTAAACTGCAGAAATAAATCTTTGTGTATTTCATTAAGTACAAACAATTATAGTATCTCTTGTAATTGTAAATTGACACAAACAGACAATGTTGACTGAGAGACACAGAGAGAGCGCTTGGTTCGAGTTTACTTCAAACTTTAACAGAAATAACCATAGACAATCTCTTTCTAGAAGTATTCACGAACCAGGTAGTTTAGTTCCCGTCACGTTTAATACACCAGTCTTAAGACCATTTTACCATAAAAACTTGTTTTAAAATCCGTAATGCCATTGTTTAAATCCTCATATATTCTATATCCATTCCGTTTTTTTTTTTTTTTTATTAAATTAAGCACAAATATAACATATTTATATGCAATGCAAAGTGTCACGTACAAGCGCGTACTTGAAAACAATCAAACAACACTAATAAACTAATTTGTTGTCACAAACAAAGACTAGATATAACAATGTTCAGTGTATCTCCGAGTACTCCACAGAGGACCGTAGTGGTACAGCCACGTTGAAGGTACGTATTGCAGTATATCGCGTTCTGCAGAGACTGTAATAACAGACTTATTGCCTGCAATATTAGGGAGTATAGGGAGTAGGCGGGGGAAAGCCAATACAAGCAGTATGTCGCTGCACGATGTGTGGTAAACATATCCTTACCTTTTATGTTTCTGTTGGTTGCCAAAAACATTTGTTTGTTGTACTCTACCTTTTAGTTTCATTCAAACTACTTTTTGCACCACACTTTAATGACTTTAATAGCTCCCTCTTTGTTCTCTAAGGCATGAAATTTGTAAAATAAATAAATATATCTCAAAAATGTTAAAAATTTCTATATAAAAATTTCAACAGAAAACTTTCAGAGATTAATGACAGTGGACATGTAATACTGCGACAGTCACAAGCTGAACATAACACCTAATTAGTTAGGACAGACAATGATGACCAGTTTAACAAGAGCAAATGGACACGTTATACCTGTAGGATATATGGAAGCCTATTGTCCCGTTATATTGGAACTTTAAATTGGCAGTGCATTATTTTAGTTTATAATAAGCCCGGATATAGACATGTGGTTTGGAATATAATTTATTCTTTTTGACTATGTCATATCTATATTTTAACTTTAGAATATGATGGAAACATAAATATTTTAGCCTGGTAATGAATTGCCAAAAAGATTATTAGAACAATGTAAAGTGTTTGAAATAGAAATTACTTTTGAGTTATTCTTTTATTTAGCGTAAGATAAAAGTTGGATATTTTTAAGTCACGAATTAAAAGTAGTTATGGTAGTTAATTCTTATATTATGTCACTTGGGATTTAATACTAAAACTCATAAATAATGGAACGGAATGCAGGGCTTAATTATGATTAAAACAAAAAATGTATGTATGTAAGATTTACAACCCATTATATTACGAAGAAAATTTAAAAACGTATATTAATTACTGCTAGGATTAATTTTTTGTGTGCTGGCGTACTAATTACTTTTACATCATTTCAAACATTCAAATAAATATGTTATTTCTGTTCATTACAATTATATATATATATATATATATATATATATATATATATATATATATATATATATATATATATATATACAAACAATATATATATAATTAAATAAATAAAAATGTATATATACATTTATATAAACAAATATGTATATATTTATATATATATATATATATATACATATTTGTTTTATATATATATATATAAAGTTTTATTTATTGAATTATATAAATATTGTTTGCTTTGTTATTTATTTTATTGTACCTTTTTGAAAATTGCAAAGCCGACATATTAATTGAAATTATATACCAAGAAGTCCAATAATGTGTATATATATTTATTTATATGCATATTTGGTAAGTGTTAAAAACCCCAAGAAACTGTTAAAAATATCGATAACTAGTGAAATAATATAATGACGATTGATATGTCTTTGTTTATAGTTTATTTAGTTTAAAGTTGGAAAAAACGATATAAAGAAGTCAATAAACTGAGTTAAATACTTTATAAAATGGGATGTACTATCATAAATTGGAAATGGTACATTTATAGGTCTATCCTAAATGTTTTAAAAATATTATATTTTTAATAACAATATTCTCAGTTGTATTTATTAAAACTTTTTATAAACTCAAGGGTCTATCAATAACAACATCAACTAATAAGTCTGGGTTGCAATGATTTATAACTCATAAGAGGTTTGTTAACCTGTGACCAGACTAGGTGTTTCCACTTGTTTGTTCGGGTTGTGACCTGTTTGTTTCTGGTGCTGGCTTCTGAGCACTGATATAGATTGGGTTCATTATCTCCAGTATGCACTCTTTGCCATTCGTCTATCAGGTATTATATACCTTTGTGTGGCATTCCATTGGCACCCTTTAATATTTTTAAATGTGTATATGTATGTATGTATGTATGTTGTGTATGTATGTATGGTCTTGGCTAAATAAGAGAGTAGATTTTAGTCCTGGAAACGTAGTATTACAGTTTTGTGTAACATGTAGTATATACAATGTTTCAAGATCATCCGTGTGCCTATTAAAATCATACATCTTAACTAAAAAAAACTTAAAGCAAAGAAATGTCATATATGTTCTCTTATTAACCAGTCCTTGTGGTACGAACAAAGGGGAAAACTTGATAAGCATACCTGACTCTAGTGTGTGTCTGAACATTGGAAGTGCCACTCGTTAATTGAGTTAAAACGGACAAGTGATAAGTTTTACTTTGCATGAGTAATGCAGGAACTGACGGGGAAAATGTTACACATTAATCGAGCCTTCTGGAATTAAGATACAAAGTAGATGTAAAGTTATTATACTTGACTTACAAACTCATTTTACAGGCACATTATTACTTCAGTAGTAATAATCTTACACGTTTACTTTCAAGGTACAGAGGCTAAGAATAATACGTCAATTTAAATTACTACCGTCTTAAGGAACTATGCAATATAATTGGTATTTAAATTTTGTTTTATTTTCCACATACAACACGGTAATATTAATAAACTGAAATACATTCTGTGCCCCTTTGTGCGCCAAAAATGAAAATGTGCTTGATAGAACTGGTGCCACATTGATGAAATTGATGTCTTGCAAATACGTGAAAAAAACTGTACAGTCTGATGCTACTAATACTTTGCAGCCAAACTAGCACCACGCTATGTTGGACCCTACGTAATAGTTGAACAGGTATCTCCTCTGATCAATAAGCTGGCGGACATGGACGGCAAGAAGATAGGCCAGTGGCATGTGTCGGACTTTAAGAAATGTCGGCAGTGAAGAAAATTTGGGAAATTTTCTGCCGGATGGGGGGTGTTTGTGACGTGTACTTTTCTGTTTTACCTGAGCAATTGTTATGTAGAACTGATCACTCTACATAACGAAATTTTACATCCAAATGAAGAAGCGCGCATTCATTGTTGCTGCAATAACAGAACGGTCACTGATTAGACGCCAATCAGCTGTTCAAATAAAGGAGTTAGGCTAAGGTGAGCCATTACCATGCCATTGATATTTTTTCGCTTGCGTATGTCAGTTAGTAAAATTTCAGTATAATAATTTTGTTTTTACAGAATTAAATATCTACGGTAAACTAAGCCTTGGGCCTCGTAGTAAGATTGTCAAGTCCTGTCGATAAACGTAGGAAATTAATACGTTATCTGTAATAAATTAATACTAATCTAGTCTTTTAATAGTTCACGGAGATAAATAGTTGTAAATAGTGTCAAATACTGTAACCACAAATTGTTTCTGTAAATTGTACATAATTAGGCCGAGATATTATCTCGTAACAATTGCATCGTCTCTCATAAATTTCCTTACTAAACTTGTTAACTGTTCTATAAATAATTGAATCGGTAACTTTACGTCCTAATGTTTGTATATTATTTAGTTTTACTCAGAATAATGTAAAGGCAGTTGTCATGAAATTTATACCTACCATTGCCGTGAAAGTGCATACATTAATGCATTATGTTAATACTTCAATACACTTTACTATAATTATTGTAATTAATTAGTTTTAAGTAAGAACAAACGTAATTAATTTTTTCTGTGTCAGAATAATTATGCTTTGTGTTTAAGACCAATATTGTATATCATTGTAATTGGCAGATTCTGCGTTTTTTTAATGTACTTATGTTTATACATTAAACGTTTCTTTACATTTTACTGGCCGCTGTAAGCTAAATACGAGTATGTTAGACACACCAACAATAGTGACAGATGTTGCTGTTTTAGTCAGCTGGTTTCTTTTAAATTAAGTTTGACATTGTTTTCATGATTGATTATAAGTAGTGTTGACTGATTTCAATGAGCCGCAGAAGATGAATAAAACTGACTTTATGAAGTTAAAGTTTCAATATTGGATTGCACGGACGATACAATCGACGGCTCGTGTGTGTGTGTTTTGGGTCCGCCCAGTTGGTGAGTAGACTTTACACTACTTATTCCATCGTGCTCCCCTGGGAGGTCGGACTAACTCCGTCAATGTCATTGTGGAGCCTCTACCTATCGGACTAGGCCTGAATAACTGCATCAGGGTGGATCCAGTTCCGAACTTTGACAAATGGGACTCAACTTTAATTTAATGTCTAGCCATTATGTATTCATGTGAATTATTGTTTTGTAATTTTGTAGTTCAGGAATATGGTCATCATGATTTTGGCCACTGTAATTTTGTATTAGTAATCGGAGCGCTCCTACCGTAATAATTTTTTCGTATTTTTATTTCAATTGGCCAACGAGATAAGTTTAAGTTAAGTTAAATATATATTAGTTTATTTAGTTTAAGACCTTAGCACTGTGAGAGAAATAGGCAATACAGAATGAAATATGTGAAATATTGGTTTTAATTTCTAATTGCCTGATATTTAATTAGAGACCTTGCAACTTACTATTAGAAAATAATCAACCGAAATCTGTGGCTAATTTAAGTACCTAAGGCTTAGTGTCGTAAACCTAATAGTTCTTGCGTGCATGGTAGTGGTCTCGATTGAGCATACCTGAGGGCAGGAAACTGTTCCTTGTTGGAGACCTGCGACTATCACACCCCATCAACAAGGTGGCGCCCTTATTACCGAGCAAACCGAAACCATCTGGGTATCCGTCAATCTTAGTAGTCCTCTGTCACTGCGCAAGAACTTGGTTGTCTTGGCGCTATACCAATACTCACGCCCTTCTCCACTGAGCGAGGCCGACAATATTGCTAACCCGCGAGGAGGGGTGGCAAACTGGCGCCCAACGCGGGGCCCCTTGTGTTAGCACCTGACTTTCACAGAATATAAAATTGTATTGAACTTGTAGTGTAAATATTTTTGAAAGATAGTATTTAGTATTTTTGTTGTTTGTTAGTATTGGGGAAACACTGGTAATGTCTTGTTAATGGTTATGTGTTTAAATTTTGCTAGTGTTCATGATCTTAAGTTAAATATTGGAAAAATACCTCTTTGCGAAACATAAAATAAATAATTTTGTTTTGGATTTGAACTTTCCCCGGTATGACAAACTGAGGATGATGTGAACTTACATAATCGTTGGTTGCATTCTAGTGTTGTTATTTGGTTGGAAAGAACTGCATTTTTAGGATTGGCTAAAATTAGTGCGAGGTGATATTTCCATGTGGGCTGTATGAATTATTCTGGTTATCTGGTGAATTTTTAGTATCCTACCTCACGATGAATGCGTATCATCTTCGTAAGACTGAGGTTATCTACGAACTTAAAATTAGGAATGTTGATACCGATGGCAACGCTAATGAACTGAGAGAAGCGTCTGACTCAATGTTTTTCGGCTGATACCCAGGTTGATGAAACCGTTGTAAACTCTTTGGATGCCGATGCGGAATTGGAGGAATGCGAAGGGAAGTACCAGGACTTATCTTTGCTAGTGAGTGATTACGAAGGCACGAATAATGACAACGAGTTTCATCGTATTGTGGCTCGTCTTTGGCATTTGTATCTCCGAATGGAGAGAATTCCGATTGGGGCATCTTCTGATAGTGAGCAAGCGGAAAGTAAGGAAAAGTTGCTGAGTAGAAGTAAGGAGCTATTGGATTCTTTTAGAGGGACTTCTGATTCGAAGAACCAACCCGGATCCCAGGACATCGGCAGGTGGTTTTCAACAGCTTCAACGACCAGAGGATGGAGCGCAAGAAACTAATTTTGAACTGCCCAAAACTTTAGAGTTGGCATTTAAACCAAATAAAACCACTGAAGACGACGAGAACCTGGCGACAGAAAAGGAAACTTCTAGAGGAATGGCGGAATAGGGGAGAAAGAAAACTGCAACAGGAAAGGCGTCACCAAGAGGAATGGCTCCAAAAGGAAGAGAGAAAAACTACAAGAAGAAAGAAGAAAACAGGAGGCAAGATGAAAACAAGAAGAAGGACGACTGCAAGAAGCCCGAAGACAGCAAGAGGAGAAATGGAAGTTGGAAGAAGTGCGACTTCGAGGACCTCAGCAGAGAACAGAAGAAAGAATCCCGCACGAGGAATTGAGAGGTCAAGAAAGAAGAGGACCTCCAGAGGACGACTACCTTCCCAGATTTTCACTAACTCGAAACGACACAGGCGCTAGTTCCCGGCCCAGATATGTCCCAGTCTACAAGTGGGAGCTAAAGTTTGACAACTCCGGACCAAGTATCGCTGCATTTCTTGAGAGAGTAGAAAAACTTCGTCGGGCAAGAGGAGTCACACATCAAGAGCTATATGAGTCTGCGGTTGATTTATTTGCCGGATCAGCGCTTGTCTGGTACCGTGCTGCGTCTATTCGGATTCAGTCATGGCATCAGTTGACGAGGGAGCTCAAAGAAGTCTTTCAGCCTGCGGATTATGACATAAGACTTCATCAGGAAATCTTTAATCGGCTGCAGGGAGATAATGAGCCGATAGATCTGTATATAGCCGCTATGGAGGGTTTATATGGAAGGTTAGCAGTAGCTGTTCCTGAACCTACTCGCTTAGCACAGATCTATAATAAACTGCACCCTCAGCTGCAAGATCGATTGGCACTCTGCAGCATTCAAACTCTTGAACAGTTGCGATCCATGGGACGTAGAGCCGAAGCGGGCCGACTAAGTATGGTTAGAATAAGGCCCGCAACTACAAGGGAAAACACCCTTGAACCGGACCTTGCTTATCACGATCAGAACCACCCACGAAAACCTTTATCCGGACGTGTGGCCAGCGTACAGTCTGCAAATTCAGACCGCCAGGACCCTGTCTGCTGGAATTGTGGAGATAAGGGCCACCGCTTCAGGTTTTGTAGTAAACCAAAACGAAGGTTTTGTTTTGGTTGTGGAAAGGAGGACGTATTTAAACGAGACTGTGTAAAATGCTGCTCAAAAAACGGGCAAGGCAAGGGGTCAGAAAGGAAGTAGGTGGTTCTGGCTCCTTGGATACTGAGACCATCCCGGCCATAAACTATGTCATTCATAGCCAACAAGAAGAACATAGGCCTTATTTGAAAGTGAGGGTGTTTGGCCGTGAAGTTACCGCCCTCTTAGACTCGGGAGCTTCCCAAACGTTTTTAGGTGGACATGGAATGTGGATTTTGAATCAGTTTCCCGCTCGCTTTCAGAGTGCCAGTGGACGTTTTGTAGAAACAGCCGACTCAACACGCCATGAGGTCCAGGGCTTTGTCAATCTACCCATCACTTTACAGGGCCGTACTAAAAGTCTAAAGGTTTGCATTGTACCATCACTGCAGCATACCTTAATCCTAGGCATCGACTTCTGGGAAATAATGCACATTGTTGCGGATATGCGCAATCGGAAGTGGGACATTGCAACGAAGAGTGTGGATTTATTTTGTGGTTATGTTGAGGGAATCGCATCGGAAGACAATCTAACTCTAGCAGAGAGAAAACGGCTACAAGATCTTCTCGAGGAGCATTTCGAGGATGAGCCATCAACATTGGGTAGAAACAGACCGTGTGAAGCACGTCATCGACACTGGGGGTGTGCCACCAATCAAACAGCGGTAATACAATGTATCCCCTGCTCGTCAAAAACTCATCAATGAGGAGCTAGACCGCATGTTGCAGTTAGGGGTTGTAGAGCCTTCACAAAGCGCCTGGTCCTCGCCAATTATGTTACTGGATAAACCTGATGGCAGTAAAAGGTTTGTTGTGGACTTCAGGGCGGTGAATGCAGTGAGCCGAAAAGGACGCCTACCCTCTACCACAGGTGACCGCTATCCTGGATAGACTGAGAGATGCTCGATTCTTATCTAGCCTGGACATTAAGAGCGCCTATTGGCAAATTGAACTAGACGAGGCAAGTAAGGAGAAGACCGCGTTTGCAATACCGGGTCGTGGCTTATACCAGTTCGTCACGATGCCTTTTGGTCTGTGCGGAGCTCCCGCAACATGGCAGCGCTTCGTTGACACAGTCTTGGGACCAGAGCTGGAGCCGAATGTCTTCGTCTATCTAGACGACATTATAGTTGTGACATCTACATTTGAGTCCCATCTGAAAACCTTGAAAGAGATATTTAGAAGAGTTCGTGAAGCAAAGCTCACCCTCAATAGAGAAAAGTGCAAGTTTTGCAGGAGAGAACTGAAGTACCTGGGCTACATTGTCAGTGGGGAGGGTTTGCGAGTCGAACCTGAAAAAGTAAAGGCGATTGTGGATATCCCAATCCCCCGGAACCAAAAGGAGGTTCGGCAATTTACTGGAATGGCCTCGTGGTACAGACGCTTCATTCCCAACTTCGCGTCACGTATGACTCCTTTGACTTCCTTACTAAAACGGAGAAATCAGTTCGAATGGACTCCAGAAGCCGAGATGGCCTTCCAGGACGTAAAATCCTGCCTGATTAGCGCTCCAATATTATCCTGTCCAGACTTTTCGAAGCCTTTCACAATCTCCTGTGACGCCTCAGGCGTGGGGATCGGCGCTGTTCTTAGCCAAGACAGTGAGCAAGGAGAAAGTGTTGTTGCCTATGCCAGCCGCACATTAACTCGGCAAGAGCAGAACTTCTCGGCCACTGAAAGGGAGTGCCTTGCGGTGATCTTTGCTGTGGAGAAATTCCGGCCTTACGTGGAAGGAACCAGGTTCACGGTCGTGACAGACCACTATAGTTTGCTTTGGCTAAGTAACTTGAAGGACCCGACAGGACGTCTGGCTCATTGGGCTTTGCGATTGCAGCCCTATGATTTTCACCTAGTACACCGTAAGGGGCAAGAGAACGTTGTGCCAGATCTTCTCTCTCGGTCCACTCCACCGATATCGACTGAACCCTCTCATCCAGACGTGATTCATTGTGACTTGATTGAGATACCAGCTACAATACAGGACCAGTGGTACAAAGGAATGTTGGAAAAGGTTAAAATGGGCCCTCAAAAATATTGTCAGTGGCGAACTCAGGAGGAGAAACTGTGGAAGAATGTGAGCACACTGGAACCCTCGCTTCACCAGGATAACTGGAGATTGGTACTCCCAAAAGATCTCAGATCCCAGGCCTTGTTCGAATGCCACGATACTCCAACTGCTGGACATCAAGGTGTGTCAAAGACCTATAAACGTATCCAACAGCTGTACTATTGGCCAAAAATGCGGAAGGATGTAGCCACTTATGTTTCAAAATGTGCTGTATGTCAACGGACTAAGTACGACCAACAACTCCCTGCGGGCGTTATGGGCAGCAGACGTGCAGTTGATTCTCCATGGCAGATGATCGCTGCAGACCTGATTGGCCCTCTGCCACGATCAGTAAGAGGCTTTAAGTACCTGTTGGTTATTACTGACACGTTTACTAAGTACTCAGTCCTACGACCTCTCCGAGCTGCTACGGCAAGGCTCGTGTCTCAACACCTGGAAGAGGACATCTTTATGGTTTACGGAGTACCACGGTACTTCATATGTGATAACGGGTCTGAGTTCATCGGGAAACCAGTGGAGGACCTTGCCAAACAGTACAATGTCAAGATACTACTGAACGCAAGTCGACACCCACAGGCGAACCCGGCAGAGAGGGTTAATCGGGATATCGTTGCTATGTTGCGAGCTTATGTAACAGACAACCACCGGGAATGGGACAAATTTATTCCAAAAATAGGTTTTGCACTCCGCACCGCGCATCATGAGGTGACACAGCATTCACCCGCGTTTTTGAACTTTGGGCGAGAACTCGCTACGTCGGGAGACGGATATGAAGTTCTTAACGATGGTTCGGGTGTACCCTCTACCGAGGATTGTGGTCCCTTTAGTGAGAAACTACGAGAGCTTAAGGACATATTCCAAGAGGTTTCAGAGAGACTGAAAACAGCCCATGAAAAAAATGCTAAACGCTATAACCTGCGCAGACGACCTGTGACTTATAGAGTGGGATACGTCGTCTTGAAAAGAAACTTTGTACAGTCTGATGCTACTAATACTTTGCAGCCAAACTAGCACCACGCTATGTTGGACCCTACGTAATAGTTGAACAGGTATCTCCTCTGATCAATAAGCTGGCGGACATGGACGGCAAGAAGATAGGCCAGTGGCATGTGTCGGACTTTAAGAAATGTCGGCAGTGAAGAAAATTTGGGAAATTTTCTGCCGGATGGGGGGTGTTTGTGACGTGTACTTTTCTGTTTTACCTGAGCAATTGTTATGTAGAAACTGATCACTCTACATAACGAAATTTTACATCCAAATGAAGAAGCGCGCATTCATTGTTGCTGCAATAACAGAACGGTCACTGATTAGACGCCAATCAGCTGTTCAAATAAAGGAGTTAGGCTAAGGTGAGCCATTACCATGCCATTGATATTTTTTCGCTTGCGTATGTCAGTTAGTAAAATTTCAGTATAATAATTTTGTTTTTACAGAATTAAATATCTACGGTAAACTAAGCCTTGGGCCTCGTAGTAAGATTGTCAAGTCCTGTCGATAAACGTAGGAAATTAATACGTTATCTGTAATAAATTAATACTAATCTAGTCTTTTAATAGTTCACGGAGATAAATAGTTGTAAATAGTGTCAAATACTGTAACCACAAATTGTTTCTGTAAATTGTACATAATTAGGCCGAGATATTATCTCGTAACAATTGCATCGTCTCTCATAAATTTCCTTACTAAACTTGTTAACTGTTCTATAAATAATTGAATCGGTAACTTTACGGTCCTAATGTTTGTATATTATTTAGTTTTACTCAGAATAATGTAAAGGCAGTTGTCATGAAATTTATACCTACCATTGCCGTGAAAGTGCATACATTAATGCATTATGTTAATACTTCAATACACTTTACTATAATTATTGTAATTAATTAGTTTAAGTAAGAACAAAACGTAATTAATTTTTTCTGTGTCAGAATAATTATGCTTTGTGTTTAAGACCAATATTGTATATCATTGTAATTGGCAGATTCTGCGTTTTTTTAATGTACTTATGTTTATACATTAAACGTTTCTTTACATTTTACTGGCCGCTGTAAGCTAAATACGAGTATGTTAGACACACCAACAATAGTGACAGATGTTGCTGTTTTAGTCAGCTGGTTTCTTTTAAATTAAGTTTGACATTGTTTTCATGATTGATTATAAGTAGTGTTGACTGATTTCAATGAGCCGCAGAAGATGAATAAAACTGACTTTATGAAGTTAAAGTTTCAATATTGGATTGCACGGACGATACAATCGACGGCTCGTGTGTGTGTGTGTTTTGGGTCCGCCCAGTTGGTGAGTAGACTTTACACTACTTATTCCATCGTGCTCCCCTGGGAGGTCGGACTAACTCCGTCAATGTCATTGTGGAGCCTCTACCTATCGGACTAGGCCTGAATAACTGCATCAGGGTGGATCCAGTTCCGAACTTTGACAAATGGGACTCAACTTTAATTTAATGTCTAGCCATTATGTATTCATGTGAATTATTGTTTTGTAATTTTGTAGTTCAGGAATATGGTCATCATGATTTTGGCCACTGTAATTTTGTATTAGTAATCGGAGCGCTCCTACCGTAATAATTTTTCGTATTTTTATTTCAATTGGCCAACGAGATAAGTTTAAGTTAAGTTAAAATATATATTAGTTTATTTAGTTTAAGACCTTAGCACTGTGAGAGAAATAGGCAATACAGAATGAAATATGTGAAATATTGGTTTTAATTTCTAATTGCCTGATATTTAATTAGAGACCTTGCAACTTACTATTAGAAAATAATCAACCGAAATCTGTGGCTAATTTAAGTACCTAAGGCTTAGTGTCGTAAACCTAATAGTTCTTGCGTGCATGGTAGTGGTCTCGATTGAGCATACCTGAGGGCAGGAAACTGTTCCTTGTTGGAGACCTGCGACTATCACACCCCATCAACAAGGTGGCGCCCTTATTACCGAGCAAACCGTAACCATCTGGGTATCCGTCAGTCTTA